>NW_024045144.1:83690-91363 GCF_012273895.1 Zerene cesonia
AAAGTAATAAATGTTATTTGCAGTTAACAATTTTCTTTTTTCTTTATTACAATATTTATGGCAAGACTAGGTAATCTAAGGGTATTAGAAGTTACTATCATAATAGGTCCAAAGTGAATTAAATATTCTGAAACTGAATCTAAACAGATAGATTGAATAATCTAAACTGATATAATAAAGAAACTTTTGTATTTTTTATGTATGTAATGTTTTCACGCAAAAACCACAGGACCGATTTCGAAGATTCTTTCGCCAATAGAATGCTGCATCCTCACCGAGTGACATGAGCTATATATATATAACAGGGGCGAAGCCGGGCCGTACCGCTAGTCGATTAAATAAATGTTCGAGTTTGTTAAAACTATCAACGTTTGATATATGATGATAAAAATTATGCTCTAATCTTCAGATTATCTGGATGATGATGCAGAGGAACCTCCTCCGAGGGTTAGGCGGTACCCCACTCTCTTCAGCTCCAAGAAAACCCCACTTGATATTCGAGATGTTCGGGGTTAGATTTTACTTCTTTCCAACCGACTTTAACATAGGTGGTTATCATCTCCGTCTGTAATTTTTTTTTGTGTTTGTTTCCTGATAAATTTTTACTGGGTGAACCGATTATGATGATTCTTTTTTTATTTAAAAGCTGCTGTCTCCCATGTGGTCCCATGGAAATTTGGTCTAGTTCTAGTCTAGTCTAGTATCTAGTTAATTAGTGTTATGTGAAAAATTAATATAACTATTATGAAGATAATTTCTTGTAGATGATATAATAATCACACTGAGAAATCTTACCAGGCCTGTCAAATGAGAAAGTTTTACAATTAAAATGCGAGTGAGACGAGGCACGACTAATGTATATGCTTTCCAATACCGCCATTTACAGACGCAGTAAACCAGCTCCTCGCCACCATTGACGAGGGTTCCCCCACGAGGTTCACAGGCGGCAGGCTCGCTACCAGGCTGCCTTTATTCGAAGACATGGAGTACACTGACCACGCGGAGATGCTGCCGGCTCCGCAGCCCGTTCTGTATGACTACATCATGAAGCCCACCCGCTCGACGGCAGTCGGATGGCTGCGGGCTGCCGCGAAAACTACTAGTAAGTTTCTAGAAATAAGCAGAAAATTGGAATGTTTATGTTATGTTAATATAAAGACTAGTTGTTCACCCCGGCTTCGCCCGTGGTACATACATAGCTTATGTCGCTCCGTGAGGTTGCAGCTTTCTAACGATATAAGAATTTTTGAAATCGGTGCACCGGTTTCTGCGTGTTTTATTATTTGAAATGATACCTAATGAAAAATGTTGTTTGATGACTATTTTTTTTTTCTATATCTACGTGTTATAAATACCATTTGTATTGTAAGTATGTATCCAATCATTTTGCCAGCTATGGGAAGGTATTAGCTCTGCTCACACGCTCGCCGAACTCTTGATCTTTGGATAGACCGATGTTTTGCTTCAACGTTTTGTGCCGTGATAATGTTATCCACGTGCGCGGATAATATGAAAAATCGATTTCAGCCACAGCGCCCGAACCGACAAACGCAACATCAGCGGCTAACACAACGACCACCGTGTCCACGTTACCCACGGCGAGATGGCCGATAGACGTGCCCGCCCTCCTCGACCTCATAGCGGTCCTCGCAGCCGACTACGAGACGAACCTCACGAGGAAACTCAACGAGTCGCTGATGCAGATGTCAATACCCACTTGCGAAACTTTCACCCCGCTGAAAGTCACCACGTCGGAGTACGACGCTAACGCAACTGGCACTGTCATCGCTAAGGTAGATTTGAGAATTCGATTGTTCAATGCACAATCTGATATGAGATAGCTGTGTTATGGAGATTCAAAAGTGCTTCTATCAGAAGTGTAACTGAATAAATGGATGTTTGTTTTTTAATTAAAAATAAACAAACAAGCTAGAATAATAGAATACATTGTCACATTTTTGTACACAAAGAAACAATTAAATCCGCCCGATCCAAATCAAGATAAGAAGATAAACTCATGAAATTATTGCATTGTCACAATACCTTGATAAATGAACAAAGCTTTAATTTAATGTGTCCGTTTAAAATTAGTAAAAAACGAGTCTTAAATATATAAGCGTGTTAATAAAATTAGTATAAGATAGATAAAAACAGTACTTAAATATGTCTTAAATCTGTAAACTCAAACTCAAAGTAAATATGGCAGTGTTTCGTATGCGGCTTGGAAGAGGAGGGCGTGCCCCATTCTGCACCATGCGCGGACGCGTTCGCCGGCGACTTTTTGCCCCTTGTGCCCGTCGACCCCACCGCCAGGGCGAAGATATCCAAGTACAGGAAGTATTGTAAATATTTGAATATGTGAGTTTTATTTTAATCACTGTAACTCTAACGCACAAACACACCCACAGACAAACGCACACATACATTTTGAAAGCTCATTAAAATATTTATGTTACAGTAAGAACTCATTGTTCGTTAGAACACCATTTCCCTAGCTAGACCTAGTTGTAACTAAACCTTTATTACAACTAGATCTAACAAAGGAAATCACAAAAATGAAATTATTGTATTGTTACCGATCCTTCGTAACATCTATTAATGTGTTTGAATTATAATTCTAATTGGGTTCGCCAGCACTAAACAATTTCATTGCTAACGTGTAAGCAAAACTTTACTTTATTCTATCATTTTTATTTTCTTAACTAAACCATATATGTTCTGTTTTAATTTAAGCTGGTGGATCGCCTGATGGTAAGCGCTACCACCGCCCATGTACAATGAATCTGCAATCGCCTCTAAAATTGATTACCGACTTCAAATTGAAAAGGGATTAAGATAGCATTGACGAGAGTAATAAAGGAAAGGACTGGAAAGAGAACAAAACACAGCAGAATGCTATTTCACGCCGGTCTTCTGTGAGGGTGTGGTACTTCCCCGGTGCGAGCTGGCCCAATTCGTGCCGAAGCGTGTTCGAGTACCACAAAAAAATAATTTAAACTGTATATAATACTAGCTGCGCCCTGCGTTTTCACTCGCGTAAATCTGTATCCCGTAAGAATATCGGGATTAAAAGTTGCCTATATGTTATTCCAGTTGTCCAGCTATCGACGCACCAAATTTCATTGCAATTGGTTCAGTAGTTTTTACGTGAAAGAGCATCAAACACACACACACGTCCTTACAAACTTTCGCATTTATAATATTAGTAGCATAGGATAGTAGGAAAGATAGTAGGATAGGATAGTAGGATTTAATGCTCTTCTAAAGCATAGTTTAACGTTTATCCGCAGCAAAGGCTACATGTACAACGACACACAACCGCGCGCGATATTCGGCCGCTGGACCGGCGGGTGCGGCGTGCGCTGGATCGATCTCAGCGGCATCTACACGCAGCGCACGTGCCGCAGCCGCTTCCAGGCCACCATGGGCAAGCATTACGCTAGCAAGCGCATGGCGCGGCTCGAGATGGCGCTATTGGTACGTAATGTTGGTATCAGTGTGCCTACTACAGAGTTTTTTTGCTGGTTCATCACTGTAGAAACTGATTTCCGAACCGGTGGTAAATGTTAAATCTATGTTAGGACGATTCAAAAGTGCTTCTCGTATAAGAAGTGTAATTGAATAAGTCAATGTTTGAGTTTGAGTGGTGCAGTGGTGGAGTTTTAAAGGCCACCATGGGCAAGCATTACGCTAGCCAGGGAATGGCTAGAGACTGGAGGTTGCATTCTAGGTAAGCCTTTGTTCCATCGCAGTGCAAAAAACTAGAAGTCGGTTGTCGTGATTCAAAGGTTTGATGTTTTAAGAAAGAAGATCATACTGTAATTGTCTTGACGTTAAAATGCATAAAAAATAATGTGTAAAATTTATAGTTTGTGTAATATTTTATTTTTGATGTGAAACATCTATAGCTGCACGTAAAACCGATTTTTGGCGTGGCGACGCATTCCGTGGCGACTATACGATGGTATATATAATATATATACAGTCTTTTACAAAATAATGTCGATGTTTCACATCTGCCAGGCGTCCCGTAGCGGCTCACATTTTTGTGTTTTATCAAATAATTTCTCATTTTTTCAGACTTTAGACAATGGCTGCATTGTGAGTCCCATGGCAACTCTAGTTCCACTGTCCCGTGGTGTTTCACTGTTCGCGCGATTCCATGCCTGCGTGTGCACCGGCAGCTGGTGTAACACTGCGATACAAAACGCGCCATGGACGTCTATCATATTCCTATTGTTATTATTAACGAGACGATTGTAATTGCTGGCGGAAAAGTGGATTATGCATTTGGTGTTCAGAATTAAGCGTTTAACAAACGTTCTACATAGCTAGCTGGTGTTTATACCATGCATCTTATGGTGATTAAGAACTTAAGCAGCAATGTAGATCGAACGAGCGATTATGTTATGTTCGAACTTCGTTGTAGTAACATGCAGTTTTAGAAATATTTTCATATCGAAATTTGTACTCGGAAAATGAAAGAATTATGAACAATATCAGTACGAAGCGTTATATCTGAGATAGAAACCTTATTTTATACATTTACACAGGTAACACGGGTTTACATAATAACATAATTGACTGTGTCATAAAATGTAAGAACCAAACTTAAGATCAAGCCACACATGATAAAGTCTATTCCCCTCCTTGTGATTCGCATCAACCTTATTCCACAACGTTATCAAC
The DNA here is from genome assembly GCF_012273895.1 of Zerene cesonia. Lineage (NCBI taxonomy): Eukaryota > Metazoa > Arthropoda > Insecta > Lepidoptera > Pieridae > Zerene > Zerene cesonia. The sequence goes on from NW_024045144.1 coordinate 88,380, forward strand.
AGTTGTACTATATCTAGTGAGTATATTACTTACTCTGTGGTTTACCAAGAAACCCCACTAATTTCTAAAGCAACGTGGCAAACACGGCCCTTGCCACTCGTCATTATATGTTTTTTTTATCCTTTTGACTGCCACTCCGACAAGAATCTATTAAAAATCAACGCTGTGCATTATATCCTATCCATATTTACCACAAATCCTCGATTTTTCTGTATTTTTAAACGCAAACATGTCAGTACAAAGTAGCTTGTGATAAATAATGCTTTAATTTAATCACATTGTAAACTGACGCAAAGTTATGTGTTATTAATATACTGCTTACAATTCAACGCATTATTTTTCGGTAGATACAGAATGGAGGCAATGGAGCTGAAGCCTCGCCTGATGGTAAGTACTACAATCGCCCATAAACATTTGCAAAATAAAAGGGATAAAGAAAGAATTGACGACAGGTATAAAGGAAAGGAGTGGAAAGGGTTAGAAAAGGAAACGGGCAACCGACTATCACCACTCATCGAACGAAACACAGTTACATTCGCATGTCACTCTTTCACGCCGATCTACTGTGGGGGTATGGTACCTACCCGTGGTGAACTTGCCCAATTAGTGCCGAAGCGTGCTCGACCACAGATTAATGACAATGACTATGACAGAATAATCGCTCGATTTAAACAATTTTGAAATGGGCCTTCAATATAATGGGTTTGGTCTGATTAAAAATTTAACAGAAATAGGAGCAGACGTAATCTGGTTATTAGTATAGAAAAATAATACGTTCAATTGTAAGAATCTGTTAGTGTGTTTTGGACTGTCTTATACTAGCGAGTTATATTGTAATCTTACGTGTTTAATAATCCTGCTGCGTCGTATATAAAGTGTAGTAACTCACAAATTTCAATAAAATACCCAACGTTCATTTACTTCAGTATCTTCAGTATAATGGTTATGAGTTGTAGATATGAACTGATGGTACCTACATTAAATATATTATATACATTTTATAATTTTGTTTATATTTCGAAGATTTACAATTGATGGTGTAGTTTTTGTAAATAAAACTTTTATGTGATTTACCTACATGTGTTTTATTATACAGGTATTTCTATTTTCAATAGCATGGATCTAACTATACTACTAATATAATAAATGGGGCATTTTGGAAGACATCAATCCTACGCTAAAACCACTGAAAAGATTTTGATTATAAATTTCGTAAAAAGGAGTTATTTGATTTAAGTATTTATTTTTCTTCACGTTTTAATAAATAGAAAATTTAAAAAAACTCCGGTGTAGAACACACCGGTTATTTTAATGAAACTTCAAATATTTCACGTTTTTAGCATCAGCGCCACCTAGTTTGTATTGAAAGAATTAGAAGAACATTCTGTTCCTTATGTTTTATATCTTTTCATTTTAGTACCTCTAGATATCGTATCGTATTTGCTAATTCTATGAAAAGGTATATAATATTACTACAAAATCTGGTTCACGACATCCTACTAGGATTCCATTACAATTAAAAGAGATTTGACCTTAAATGTAAGTACTAATAACAAGCTTCATCCAAACGAATGATTAATATTAAATATATGTTAAGTAAACAGAGGCATTACTGACTATAAAGCCGACGTAATTCATAACTTTAAAAGCAGCTAAAATAGAATTTCTAATATTGTTATCACATCTAGTGATGAATATTACATCTATGTTAACGCTTAAAAGCTTTAATTTCATGATAAAATCAATGTAATATTCATAATACAGAAACACCTGTAACTACACTTCAAAATATTAATATGTTAACTTTTACTTATGTAATTAATTGGATGAGTATTACCACAGAATACAAATTATATTCTAATAATAATAATAAAAAATGCCATGGTATGAAGTTTAATTGTTATTACCATTACGGAAGAAAATAAAAGTTCAATTGACATTTATCAACACCACTTTTCATTTTAAGATTGTAATAATAAGAATAATAATTATTGATAGATAATAAGAGTGATAATCTGGTCAGATGTCACCCTTTTGAAAAATAACCATTTTGGTTCTAGGACATGCCTTAATGGTTTCATCACGATCCACTTGCAAGCACGTGCTGAGGTAAATAAACTATCACAGGACTAATGATAGCGCGATATAGTGACGCATACTGCCATCTATGAACGAAGCTTGTAAACTATTCCATCTGTTTCCATATATGTACTTTTATTTATTCAATTTAATATTTTTAATGTTTTACATATTAAGTTTTGTGACTATGTGTTGCAAAACGCTCAAAATTAATTATGGATATATAGGTACTTACACAATACAAATGTGACTTGTTTTCGCGATAGTTAAAGTTGAAGTTTACTTAATTTGGCGACAGATGGCGCTGCTTGGAGCGATTGAGAAAATTTATGCAAATAATGTGCTTCCTGAAGTTACTTTTATAAGTCATAATTACGAGTACAATAAAATAATCACAGCTCTCTGATCTATATCAAGTGTTCATTCATACAATAGGCTAAAATATACCAGCTAATTATATTGTAAATTGTCCCCTATTCACAAATCACATAATAAATGCTATACTAGTACCAAATTGTAATATTGTGATTGCGAAACCGTGATTGTTTCTTTGTCCTTTCACGTCGCTACGGAGCGTTTGTTTGTGAGTCTGTAACAGGGCTAGAGATTGACATAGGCTCCTTTTACTGCGATGAAACATCTAACTCTCTCGGGTATTAACTCTAACTTTTGACTTCGCGTGCGAAGCCGGGACGACAGCTACTAGTATTATATTATAGCTGACGCTGCTTTAGAGACATCATTCGATCTTTAATTAATATCTTAAATAAGCTATGCCTTAACTAATCTATTAAAATAAATGGAAAGTCTTATTGATTGATGGATATCGATTTTTAACACGCTTTTATTAGCTTCACTTGTATGTTTGTATGTATGTAACTCACACCCGTTTTTCTCCCACTTCC
>NW_024045144.1:92363-114159 GCF_012273895.1 Zerene cesonia
TATTAAAAATTATTTTATAGTTTTTAGTTTGATGTGCTTGAAAAGCGTGTTTTTTAGTTTTTTTAAACTATTTTTTTAATTATTACGTTTACGCGCTAAAGTACAATTCTATATCAGTTGTGAGTAAAAAAGGTTCAAACTAATCCTAGGTTCCAATAAAACACCAACATTCCCACATTATTTAATTTAATACATTAAATACTTAAAACGGATAGTTAGGGTCGTTCGCCCACTCTGGTATTACGGTCAATCTGTAATTCTTGTCGAAACGTTTTAGTGTCTCCTTGTCGTGTTTCGACAGCCTGAAGTCAAATATGTTGATGTTTTCTTCAATTCTCTTTGGGTTCACCGACTTTGGGATTGGTACGGCGCCCAGCTCGAACTGAAATAAAAACAGTTTTGATTATTTACGCTGAGTTATAATTGTTTCTTCATCAGCCCTTCTATGTTCCCACTGCAGGGACTCGGGCCTCAAGGGTTCAGGTTATATTCCACGACGCCACGAAGGCCGTTTATCGAGTTTTCAACTCTTAGACATGCGTGTTTCCTTACCATGTTTTTTAAGTATATTTTATGATTGGTTCATTAAATAGCTTCATTTTATTACAGTTCAAGACAATTTTTTTTATACTTTTTCAATAAAGTTGGCTTTTCAATCGAGTACAAATGTATGAATATCTTTGTTTTGCCCTAATTGTCGCATATTATTTATTTATTCCAAGCACTTTATTGTGCTGCCAACATAAAATAACAAGTAAAATTAAAACAAAACTTATGCTAAAACATGCAGTGAAGAAGCCGGCCTTATCACTTAAAAGTGATCCCTTTCAGGCAACCAATGCTGCGTGTGCAAAACGAAGTAACTGAAATAGTAGTTAAAATAGCTTAAAAAGTTAAATATATTTTCATACTTATATAGATAACTTCTTATCCTATGCTATCCTACCAATATTTTAAATGCGAAAGTTTGTGAGGATAGAAGTATGATTGTTACTCTTTCATGCAAAAACTCTTGAACCGATTCCAATGAAATTTGGTACGTAGATAGCTGGACAACAGGAATGACACATAGGCAACTTTTACCCCGATTTTCCTTCGGAATACAAACTACCGCGGGGTGCAGCTAGTTTTTGTATATTTTAAATTAAACACACCTTGCATCTGTATGCCATCATCAAATAACTGTTTTTCAAACAATTAAATGTATCAGTCAGTACAGAATTTGTTGATCAAAAGTTGCTTATATATTTATATATTTATAATTATCATAAGAATCTCACCAAATATCGCAAAACCACTTGCGGAACCGTTTTGTTATACTTCTTAGCTATATCGCTCAGGGCCGGATCGTCCACCCTCGGCGGGGGCGCGTCGGGCCCCGCCTTGCTGGGGAACAGGGCCCCGAACGGCGTGTAGCCCATGACTGTTATACCGCGCTCTTTGCAGTATTGGAGCAGTTCTGGCTGTTGCAGGTTGAGGTGCAGCTGTAATAGTAATAATTTGATTTGTATTTGTGTAAAATTATATTGTGATCTAGGTTTTACCCGCAGCTTCGCCCACGCGTCATCGCATATTTCATTGTTTTAGGAGAGGAATATATCTAAATCCTTCAGTATATCACTATCTAGAAGCCAAATTTCAGCCAAGCCATTTTTCGATCGATCCGCTTGAGCTGTGCGTTGATAGATCAGTTAGTCAGTCACCTTTGCGTTGTATTATATTGGTAGATTCAGCCCGAGGCTTTGCACCCGTTAAATTCGGAGTACAACCCCTTGCTACCAATTTTTTTTGTTATAAAACAATAAACCTTCATCTTGAATCTTTCTATATATTAAAAAAAACTACAAAAGTCAGTTTAAAGATATGATGCATACATATGATGCTGCTTCATTTTATACTATGTTTTAAAGATAATGAATGATGAAATATACCAAATTCACAATTAGCTTCATCTACCGCCTTGATTCCCGTCATACCCAAATAAATGTTAGCCGATCTAATATAGGCAATATTTTATCCCAATTATGAACAAAAAAATTATGCAAATATTCAACCACAGACTAATTTTATCTGCAAGATCATCACACTCACTCAATTTTGCTTTTACAAAGTAACTTAGTAAAATAAGTCGGATATGATGGTATGGGAAGCGGGCTAGGACTTAGGTAAGGTAGTAGGAAGGTAGGTTAGTCGCGGACGAATTTTAACCAGCTCCCGTGGCCCCTTCACTTAAGTGGCTCGACGGAACACAGTGGGGTTTTGGTCGGTAGGAATCCGACATAACCCACGGCTTTATCTCCGGAGGCCGTGGGTGTCTAAGCAAGATTTCCCCACTTAAAAAAAAAAGATATAAGTGATAGATAATACATTTAGGATCAAAGTACCTCAATCTGTAGCACAGACGGCACAACCCCAGTCTCGTTGATCAGTCTGTCAATCTGTTTAGCGTTGAAGTTGGACACGCCGATGGAGTGCGCGAGGCCCTGCGCACGCGCCTCTATCATAGCGCGCCACGTGTCCAGGTAGTCTGTACTGTCTGGTGTGTTGTTAGCCTAGCAACAAATGGGTATTTTATTTCGATACGAAAGTTACTATTGTTATGTACATATTACCTATGTAGAATTAAAATGTAAAATTGACATGATATTAAAAGAGCAACTACAGAGTTTCTTGCCGCCTTATTCTATAGGAACTGTTTTCCAAACCGGTGGTAAATGTTAATACTGTACTATGACGACTCAAAAGTGCTTCTATAAGAAGTCTTATTGAATAAAATATCGAGATTGAGTTTCAATTGTTATAAATAAATCTATGCAATAACTAAGAATGAACTTCTGGTATCATTTAAACGCACTGAAAATCTAATCAATTAAAAGACGAAATGTGTAATTTTCGAGTCAAAATAGCATTTCTTTTTCCAATGCATGACAATTATGAAGCCTTTTTTATTATTTATAAGACAAAAAATCTAGGTATAATATACCTTTTATATACATACCATTGCGCGATCATAGTAGCGGTCAACAACTGATTCAAACTTACATAAGTTCCAACGGGGAAGTGAATCAGGTACAAATCCACAAAGTCCATGTTCAGCTTCTTTAGCGAAGCTTTCAGGGCTTCTGGCACCTTCTCTTTGGCGTGTTGATCGTTCCAGAGCTGAAATATTATATTTAATGTATAACTAAACAGTAGATCGTCTCGTAAATATATTAAAGCATTCCCAATACGAAAAATGCTGAAAATATATAGTAAACAGGTAACAGTTATTTAAATTGGTTTGAATTCCGGGAGATTCTAATATGAACATTCCGAAATGAAAAATATCAGAATTATAATGGTTTATTTAATTCACATAAACTAATGATACAGGTCTGGTCCGTCGCACTTAAACTGCTGCATCAGTTTATTTTACATAATACAAAAGTACGAGTAATAATAGGTTTCTGTAGCCTTCAGATTTCTTGGTTCGGACCTGCAGTATTTCCGACTATTTCTACTAAAATATCTATTCTGAATCCACGCACATCAGTAACCGACTCACCTTTGTCGTAACGAAAACATCACCCCTCAAAATGACTCCCTCGTCTATTTTCTTCTGTATCGCGCGACCAACCTGCAAAATATATATATAGATTACTAGCTGCACCCGGCAAACGCTGTTCTGCCTTACTCTTATCATTTAAAAAAAAAGTGAAGTCCCGTGTCCCCTAGTGGAGTATGGGGCAGATGATGTACATCCGTTTCACTGATCGATTTTCTTTAGAGACAAGTAGGTGATCAGCCTTCTGTGTCCTGCCAGACCGAGACATTTTTTTTTGTGCATCCCCACCGGGAATTGAACCCAGGACCCCTCGGTTCTACTCTCACGCGTTAACCACTGTACCAAGGAGGCGGTCACTCTTATCATTTAGGGGTATGAAAAATAGATGTTAAATTCTCATAGATACCGGATAATCACAAAGAATTTCATCAAAATCGGTCAAGCCGTTTCGGAGGAGTATGGCAACGAAAACTGTGACACGAGAATTATATATATTAGATTTTAGCAAAGCTATGAAGCGCCTTGAAATAGTCAGAACTAAATCTGAATGGAACCACTCGAAAAGCACCAGCTTTCAGCAGCAACAATCATCAAAATCTGTTCACACAGTCGATAGTTATGAGGTACAAACCCAAAAAATACAGCCGAAAACTCCAACTTTTTTGAAATAGTGAATAGTGTAAATGCGTATTCACGCAAGCGAAGCCGGGCGAGTCAATTAGTAATTCAAGTATTTCTAATATATAAAATTCTCGTGTCACAGTTTTCGTTGCCACACTTCTCCGAAACGGCTTGACCGATTTTGATGAAATTTTTTGTGCTTATCCGGTATCTATGAGAATCGGCCAACATCTATTTTTTATCCCGATATTCCTACGGAATACGGACTTACGCGGGTGAAACCGCGGGGCGCAGCTAGTATATCTATATTTGCAAAAAGCATATAATTTAGTCACATTACTCATTCTAAATAAGTTAAATTTTTATTTAGAATAAAAATGCGTAAAATTTAGAACTTCCGCCATTACCTGTTATCCGGCACATGAATGAGGTTATTAATTTAATGCGTATGTATATCACTATTGTGTATTTCAAAAATGACATCATAATGAAGAATGAGTTATATTTATAGAATTTACTTGCTGCCCCCGCGGTTTCACCCGCGTAAGTCCATATGCCATAGGAATATTGGGATAATAAGTTGCCTGTATGTTATTCCAGTTGTCCAGTTATCTACGTACCTAATATTGTTGCAATCGGTTCAGTAGTTTTTGCGTGAAAGACCAACAAATACGCACACACATCCTTACAAACTTTCGCATTTATAATATTAGTAGGATTATAATACGGAGAATTATATACTTTTTCTAATAGAGCTTCCAAAAATAATCTATACTTATATTATAAAGCTGAAGAGTTTGTTTGTTTTGTTAAACGCGCTAATCTCAGGAACTACTGGTCCGATTTGAAAAATTATTTCAGTGTTAGATAATCCATTTATTGAGGTAGGCTATATGCTATATATATACTACGGGCGAAGCCACGGTGGCCCGCTAGTAAATATAAAAGTGCCCTTCATTATTATTTACGTATAATTTGAGTTTGAATATTTTTTAAAGATAATTACCTGAGGTTCGGTGTTATACAATGCTGCTGTGTCGATGTGTCGGTAGCCGGCGTCGATAGCTACTTCTACCGCCTTTTCTACCGAGTCGTCTTGCACTTGGGCAAAACCGCCCTGAAAATTATTACAAGAATATTAACTAGCGAAGTACAATACAGTACGGGTAAATTATACTAGCGTGTATGTCGCAGCCAACCATTTAAATCAGCCGTTTCATTAACAGCTAAGGCCAAAGAGTAGTATATACTATTTGCTTTTTTACATATATTTACAAATATACGATTTGTAAATAAGATAAATATGCGATAAAAATCATTGCTTTAGGATAAATATCCAGGGAGGAAACAGATGAAATATAACCAGCTCCCGTGGCCCCTTCACTAAAGCGGCTCGACGGAACACAACGGGGTTTTTGGTCGGCAAGAATCCGACATAACCTACGGCTTTTGGCCCATGGTATCTATGCAAGATAAAAATGAAAAGAGAAGGAAACAGGCGAGAAAGTTTGTATGGAGAAAATACTCCATAGGCTCCACTTAATCAGTTTTAGAAATTCGACTTACGTTTTGGTCTAGACCGAGCCACGTGCCCAGACCAAAGGTGGGCATAATCCATCCATCGTTGAGGTTCAATACAGGAGCTTTTCCCGCAGTGTAGCCAGCAATCTAAAACAAGTAACGGACAAGTTAACGTGGGCAAATCATCTTTAATACATTATTGTAATAAGCCACAGCTTGGCGTGCTGTCTTGGCTTCAACTAACTGTTTTGACTGACTGTTTGGGGGATGTGTTATACGACGATATCAAGATGTTTTCATTTTAATTGAAGGCTAGTTCCCGTTTGGTCCTATTTAAATTTCTAGTTCTAACGATTAGAAGGCAATTTAGTTTTCTGTTAAAAATAATATTATTCATTACTTTAGTATCTGTGACGGCAATTGAAAATTGATTAGGACAATCGTATTTTCTCGCGTAAAATAAACTAAATATTTTAAAAGATATTGTCTCCATTTTGTATACGGTTCAAACCATGGGGCACAATTGATACAGTATATCAACTAGGCGTCTCGATTTCGCAACGAAATTTCAACACAAGGTGACGATATGAATTTATTAGGTGTGAGAAGTCGGTGACCTTTCGAGTTATTATTATAAATGTGAGACTCCGTCTGTCTGTCTATTCGGTGCATTATATTGTCATGATCACGCAGCATAAGAAGATGAATTGTCGGTCTCCTTAATTATGTCAAGGACTACTCTTGTTTGAATTTCTTTTTTGAAGTGAAAACTTCTTTAGGCGCGTTGAGCGTTTTGGTAGAGGGTAAAATCCTCGGTTCGCGTCACCGACATGCTAATGATAATAGTATATGTATAGCTATGGAGAGCCAGACTAGCGCACGCGCAGTAGCCTGTGTACACGTATACACTAATACATCGACTATTTCTGACTGTATTATGTGCGCGTACATAAAAAATTTCATATAATTTTTGCATATAGTTTTAATTACTCTCAACTTAAAAGTTCCGTTTTCACATCTATCGGCAGTCCCACGACTACTACTGATTTTTTTTTCTTTCTAAAAAGGATTTTTAAATGCTGCTTACCTAACAGAGAGACATTTAGAGAGACCCTACCGATACAGACGCAAAAACATTTTAATCCATTCAATTCGAATTAAAGATCATTATTTACTTTATTAAATCTCATCCTGTCTCACTCCTTTAGACGTTTATGAAGACAAAATCGTTCGCAAATGCCTTTTTTCCTTTGGTCTGTTTCCATAAATTTAAATAAATTTACGTATTAATATTATATATAAAAAATCGCTGTATGTTGCTAAGCGTAAAACTCGAGAATGATTCAACCAGTTTGGCTAAATTTTTTAACGTTTAATTAAGGCACAGGGATGGTTCTTAATGAGAGAAAAACCACGGGTAGAACAGGCGGACAGCTATATATTAAACATGAAGGGGGAACAAGAGGGGATAAACATTTATAAAAAAACAATAGTGAATGAAACCGGTGGTTATATCACAACATAGTAACTAAAATCCATTAAGAAACGGCAATATATATTTAAATAGAATGCCATTTAGATATTTCTTCTTTGGCGATTATTATTATGAAAAAACTCGCTCATCTGGTGAGTGCTTTTATTTTAAAGTACGGAAAAAATATATTGATGATTTTATCAAAAAAAGAAATCGCTTTTAAATTGTCAGAGCTAGACTGAATTTAAATGGATACAAGTTCTTAGGTAAAACATAAATAGATACTGTACCGTCAATCAAATCAAATCAAAAAATACTTTATTATGCCCCAAATCATACACAAATAAATTCTATAAATAAACTCTATAGAAGCACAACAGGCGGTCTTATCGCTAAAGTAGCGATCTCTTCCAGACAACCTGGTGGACAAGGAGACGCTATTAATATTTAGTAAAAAAAAAACGTCAATTTTAGTCAATGGAATGGAGCAAGCTCTCAATTCTTATACACTCGACCTCTGTTTTTTAAAGTCAATTGAAATTGATTTAAAAAAAAAACAGATGCAACATTTCACGTGCTTTACTGTTCTCTAGTAAGTAACAATACTGTCATAGAAAATTATATATTAAACAAACTAATTGAATACCAAATTTACTGTATGGAAGGATTGCTTGAATAATAATTAAAAAGTCCCAAATAATCCGCCAGCGTTTTCGGTTTTGGAACATCCGCTATCAAGTAAGTACCTATTTATATGCTAGCTGGGCCGAAGCCACTTTGTTGGGCATCCAATGTTAATATATTTCTTGTTAAAACATATTTAATTTAGCCATTTTATATTGTTCTTAGAATCTGGAGTGGTAGCAGTGCGTTTGAATTAATCCATCTGAACTATTAAATGTTTGAGTTAGAGTTGTTTTTTTTTTTGAGTTAAGGAAAACTTCTACAAAGTACTGGTAATTCCATTACATACTCATTCGTCATTTAATTGTGTTACACACGCCATTGTTTTGAGATAATTAATTAGTTTTTATTACGGATATACCTAATGGTACTACACTAGCTGCATGTCCTAGCTTTATTCGGGTTAACCTGGGTTGAACATAAAATAAAAAATAGCATATTTATTTCAACATAAAATATTCAAATTTGAATTTGAATTTTAAAATTAATTTCAATATACAAATAGTTTTCACGGGGAAAGGAATTTTAAGAATCGAATTCATTTCAGATTCTTAAATAGAACCAAATGACAACAAATGAAAACCCTTAAACGAAAATAAAACGCATTGTAATTGCGACCCTCCTTTGTTTCGAACGTCGGTTGTAGCATTGAAAATATACAAAATGTATTTGTTCGTTTGTATGTATGTACCTCAGTTTATTATTGAAAACCGAGAATTATTGTTATACAAGCAAAAAATGCGACTGCAGACTTTTTAGTTTGATATGATGACGGTCTTTGATTTGATTCCCAACCCCATTCTTTTTTGAATATGCGGGCGACGTTGTTCAATTTATAAAGCCTATTTCACTACCATAATGCTGCTGATTAGAATGACACCTCATATGATAAAAACCGTCCAACGGTTTAGACTGAATGGGCAACATAGTCACATACACACATTGAGAAAACATAACTCTCTTCCGGCTAGACTAAAAAAACGTTATATATAAAATAGTACCGATTTAACTTAAAAGTTCGTTATTAGCTGTATGAATCTTACTAGATTTATGAAACCACTGATCCGATTACTCAGATAAATTAAAGGAAATTCTATATTTTTAATTTAAATAAAAGCACTTGATTGTTCATCATAAAATTCATCAGATATACATACTTATATAGGTGTATCATTCTTCGATAACCTCATGCTTATTATTTTTATTTAATTCAGATACGAAAAATTACATGTATCTCAATTTGAATAATAAATGCACCTCTGTATTATTTATGATTAAACATTTTAACGAAGTTTTTATTGCATCTCTATTTATACACAAATTTATTATTTATTAAATAATTTTTGGGATATAATAAACGATATTTTGAATAGTGTAAAATCGGTAAAAATCTATGATATATTTATTTTCATGAAAACGCTATTATGATCAATTTATCATTGATCTTATTATTCGTTAATACAAAATATAATATTTACTTACATTGTTTGCCAAACACAAAATAACAACCGAAAACAGTAGCATTGTGCCAGCAACGTTCTCTCTCTGTGAGTCCGCCACAATAACTGATGATACAGCCTGATCTGTCGAATAACTACATCCTCATGAGAATCTTTAGATCAAAGATCAATTATAGAATAGAATTGTAATGTTATTTTTTATCCGGAATTTTGAGTTAAATGACTACCTGGCTTAGTCGTGAGCGTAAAAACGAAGAGTTTAAATGGGAATCTTTGTATATTTCTTCGCTCTACGTACGAATACATTATTTCTTCCTCCTTGTACAGAGAAAATTGGTGGTCGCGTCAAGGACGGTATTGAAATTTATTTACTTTTTATTAATTAATATAATATTGATATTGACATATTTCATTGCATTCGCGCGATGATGCATATAATGTCGATGTTTTTGTGCATTACATAATAAGAAGAAGCCTTTTTTTGTATCCGATTTAAGTTTGAATTAAAAGTACCAGTTATAGTTTATTATGGTAATGTTTTCTTACTTCATGAGTAACGCTTGTCTTGTTTTCGTAAATCCCTAAACCATACAAACATTATGATAGTTCTGGAATATTACATAATCTTTGACAAATAATTCGAAAGTTCTGCTTCCAGTTAGGCGAATTCACATAACGTTAAAATCTATTTCGATGGTTTAAAACAATATTAACGTCCTACAATCGGATATTAGGTTCCGTATCCCTGAATAAGAGGGGATTTCTCTGAAGCTTTACCACACTTTGAAAATAATTTTGCATTAGAATAAAGTGAAGTTAGATACTAATGCTAAATTTAAATAAATTAATGCTAATGTTAAGTTTTAAAACAAACTAAAACAATGTTAAATTTAATTTTTAGTTTTATATCATTGAAATGCTTTATAAATGAGAAATTTTTTTGAAAGAATAGAAAAAATTTGATCACGAGGCAGGATTCAAACCTGCGTTTCTTGCCTAACCGTAGGAAACAACCGTAAAACAATGTTTACAAGGGCGAAAGCCCGCAGCTTCGCTCGAATTTTTCACACGTTGTTTTAAAACGCCAAAGCAAAAACTGTAGCACTATGTGCTTTTTCGAGTCTCAAACAACCCCTGCACCAAACTACTATATCAACTGTATTAGTCAGTGACAAATACATTCGCACAAATAATATTGAGTACTTACTATGGCTTATAAAACAACAATTTTTTTATGTACTCATAAAAGTTACGACATAACCTTGAAGGAGTCAAGGCACTTTCTTGGAGCTAGTTTATTTTAAGCCCTTATTACCTAGGTGTCTACTATAAAGAACTAGTATTTTAATAACAAAGCCCTTCTATGTATAACATTAAACGTTATTATCAATGTTTCTAACACGTTTTTTTTAACTTGATCTGTATGTTTGCGTGTAACCGACTCCTTTAGACTTGTTTTCGATCCGCTTTAAACGATCCGATTTAATTTAAACTTTGTACACTTATCACGGATCGGTGATGATACAATAATTTCATCAATTATCTTATTACCCTGATTAGGATTGCCGGGATAAAATAATTTCCTCAAGTAGGTATACTCTTATAGATCAAGTGAGTCAATTTATTTGAATCTATCATTTAAGTGTTTTTTAGTTTTTTCAAACTATGATGACAATCTTACAGCTCGCAGGTCAATGATAATGACATGCATATTCGAATTGCTCTTTCACTGTTAAAATGGCGAAATATCTATTCTAGAAAATAATAGAACCATGCAATATTTAACTATAAATCCAAATGTGGTAGATGTTAATTTGTGTATAAATATTTTAAAAGCGTTAATGCGTCTTTTGTTTGCAATACAAAAGATCATTTGATTGTGCATAAAAACTGAGATTATTAACTTGTTGACTCGATTATAATTGTAGTAATCTCCACAGATAACATAATAATTCATTATCTAGACCTTCATATTCCGTAATAACAATAAGAATTAAGTATGTTTTTTATGATTGATTAATTAAATTAGTCTTTGATTCGTATGATATAAATTCGAACGTAACTCTGCATGTCTTTTCTTCACGGTTTAGCCACTGTAGCGATTTGGATGAAATTTGGCATAGAGACTGTTGGAGAAAGGACATAGAATAGGTATTATCCACGAATTTTCATGGAAACCATAACAATAAACAATAAACAATAATTTATTTATCAAAAAATTTTGTTACATATATATAGATTAACAATACGAGAATACCTCGGTCTGCCTATTTTTGCCTTTGCATACACGAGCAAATTCGCGGGCGGGCTAGTACATACATGATAAGAGATATCTAATGTATATCTTAGTCAAGTTACATCTAGTACTGTTGAGCCGTTTTAAATAGTACGTTATAAAACTAAATTTATACGAACTTCTTTAAGGTGTATCAGTAACTATCTTTATTATTCATTTTAAATTAACTAGCCATGTTTGATTCGGATTTCGGATTTCAATGGTCAATTTTATCACAATAAGATCAATTTTGTGTTATTAAGCATATAGTCAGGTTAACATTCACACCAAAATATTAGCATGAATTGTTTTCAACTAAAGCATAGTTGAAAACTAAAACAGTTTAAAATCCAAACTATGTTTTAGTTTTCTACATGAGGCCTATATCCCTCGTCAATCCTTTCCTCATCCCTTATCCTTAAATACAGGTAACACATTTGCAGCAGCCCTGCGAATGTACATGGGCGCTGGTCCAGTTCACTTGCCCGCTCTAGTAATTAATAGTTTTTTATATAAGCTAAGCCTGAAATAGTATTAAAGTAGCCTGTACGTTGAACCCAATGTTGGTCTATTACAATATAATATCATATCAAAATCTGCAGTAGTTCTTAGGTGATTGACGCATATATAAACAGACAAACAAAAAAATATTTCTAACCATTGTTTTCAGTCTTTGAACATCCATATTGCACAGCAATCAGCCTCTTAAAAACATTTATACATAGAAATGATTTGGTTATTGTTGTATATATATATATATATAGATTATAGATGTCAAATCGCAATATCATCATATTATATATTAACATAACTTGTTCTACAAGGTCAGACGTTGATCCAATGAAGATTACTCTGGCTACTAGTTTTTAATTCAGATAACACATATTTACCTACACACATATAAATACGCAACAGATAATTCAATTTAAAACTTCATAGAGACTGTGTCTAATAAGAATAAAAACGTGAGGAAACCGGCATTGTATAAACCACATAGTATATTATAAGCTAATACACTAGAAACAAAAAGTTCGATGACATCTGCTGAGCTGAGCTTGATTAGTTTGGTGGATTATAGCAACATTTATACTTATGGGATATCAATGACTGCAGTGGGAGCAAAATAGGTCAAAGGGAGAAATCGTTTAATATTTTTTACCGAATTGCGCCAATACATCCATAATTGAGAGGTAAATGTGTTTTGTTCGTCCACTCTGTAGTGCAAACAGCTTGAACGGCATTTTATGTGAGTATTTTAATTAAAAAGAATATATTTAAGTTGGTTGCATTTTATTTCAAACTCTTTCGAGAGTTTTTTTCAATAATCACTTTCACATATGAAACCAATTAAGACAGAATCATAAGTGCAAAACATTTGTTTCGTTTCTTTATTTTTAAGCCAACTTCCGATAGCGAAGTTTTTGATAACATTCGAGCTACCGCCGATAGCAGTCTCCCGCATAGGTCAATGCCAGTCACTTAGGGACTCTCGGCTAACTATGTCGCCATATCATTTATTATTTACTCTGTTACAAGTGATATTTTTCACGGTAAGTATATTTTCGATGGTTTTATATACTCGTGCGTCCAAATGTTTAGTTATATGAATATTTTTTGTTTGAACTTATTGCAATTAAGTTGTATAAGTTATTGGTGAATAAAGAACTTTGCAATTCAACATTTAGAGGTCGAACGCTTTCAAGTTAATATTGATGACTTATTTCGCAATTAAGTTATAAAACTTACAAAGCTTTTATGACATAATTTGATATATTATGTAGTTATTTAGCTTTTTTCTGAGATAATTCATAAGCTCAATATTAGTAACCTAATTGGTTTGTTTACGAGATAATTATCTTAAAGGTTATAAAAATTATTTATTTCCGTTACACTACTAGACTTCACTAGTCTTTCGCCTGGCTAAACCCTCGTAGTCAAAGGAAAATATTGTGTTTCCACCGGATACTTCCCGATCCCGTGGCATTTCAGGACAAAAAACAAACCTATGTAGTTTCTTCAGAACTTAAGCTATCTTTTTATTAAATTTCATCGGCCCACCAGTACTTGAGATTAGTGCTTTTCTGAGAGTGATATACGCTTATTTAGGAAGACTGGTAGTTATATTGCGACAAAAAGAGACGCCATCAACTGAACCCAACCTCTAACACGGGGTTTAGAACAAATATAATCTTCACATACATTTTAATATATGCCTTTGATTGAATGTGATTAAATAAAAAACATGTATAGTTTTTGTGCTTGGTCGGTCGTTCAACCATAAAGCAAAAACGCAAGATGGGGTTTTTTACTTCTTGGTTACTCAATGATATTTCATATTTAGATATTGTTTCAAATATCAATAAGGTTTAGTACTTAACATAGGGATAAATGACGTATCTGCCTACAATATTTTTTTAATTCATCAACAACAGAGGCGATTTTAAAGTATAATAGTTTATTGAGATTTATTTTTAGGTATTTATAGATATCCGGGTGCTTTAATATGCAGTAAAAGTGAAGAATTATCGAAATATACTGCGTGTAAATTTCCCATTAACTTACATACATATTTACTGCAGCTCTAAAAACGAATGTTCGAAGTCTCTCAAGCTAAATGAAATCAGACCCTGTTCGCTTTAGAGCAGACGAAAGAAATATAATGAATGTGTAACAAATACACGCACAGGCGGTGAAAAACAAGCTTTTTGAATACTTTTGTTTGTAAAACAATAGATCAATTCAATGTTATTGAGAAATGCTTCAATAATCGTTTTAAATCGATAACTAATTCTATATTATTTTGTCTACATCATCATCATCATTAGCCCATATATGTTCCCACTGCTGGGACGCAGGACTCCT
This sequence comes from Zerene cesonia, assembly GCF_012273895.1. Classification (NCBI taxonomy): domain Eukaryota; kingdom Metazoa; phylum Arthropoda; class Insecta; order Lepidoptera; family Pieridae; genus Zerene; species Zerene cesonia. Next base: position 106,805 of record NW_024045144.1, read on the forward strand.
ATGAGGGTTCAGGTCATAATCCACCACGCTGGCCAAGTGCGGGTTGGCATTTTATCTACATTAGATAATAATCACTGCCACAAAAAATCAGGTTAACATAAACTTATGATAAAGTGTGACTGTCATTTCGTCTTCTATTCTATTCAAAACGAATTATTAGAATGTATTTAGAATCATCCATAAAAAGCAATAATGTTTATATTTTTCTCATGTCTATGGCTATTTCTTGGCGCGCCAAACTTGTGGGCGGATTTTGACAGGTGTCGTTATAAGTGATTAGAATTATATAGAATGTTTCTAATTGACAACATTATTTCTTCGTGCAGCACACGACAGCAGAGGCACCTCGATGGAAGCTAAATGATGGCTACGAAATCCCCGCCCTCGCCCTCGGAACTTGGCTTGGAAATAGCTCTATGGTATTTATCACACTAATATTGTTAATGTGAAAATTTATTTGTTTGTATGTTTGTCCGTCTATCACGCTGAAACTACTGAACGGAAATTGGTGAAATTTGCTATACAGACAAGGTATGAGCTGACTTGGATGATAGAATACTTTTTATGCCGATTAAATGCTCCCTTGGGATAAAACAGGAATCTAGCAATCCGGGCGGAGCCAGGACAAGCATTTAGTTTACAAAAATATTGTAATAGGAAGATTACTATTATTTGTTATTTGTAATGCATAACAAAAATTATATTTTTAAAGAAAATAACAAAATCACACCTAAAAGTCTGAAGTAAGTAACCTTTTCCCAACATGGCCGCTTGGAGCCGGTGGCTGACGAGGTGACGAAGGCTGTTCGCTGGGCGGTTGACGCTGGCTACCGCCACATAGACACCGCATGGATCTATCACGTGGAAGACCAGGTTGGGAGGGGTTTGAAGGGGTACAAGCGAGAGGACATCTTTGTAACTACTAAGGTATATAGTACCTACCTACCTACTTTAAGGACTTAATCGTTTATTAGCATTTTTTAAGTTTAAAGTAGCGAAGGATTTTTTTCAATTTTATAGTCATTCTAGAGAATCACTGTAAAATTGATGAATTATTTTGTAAGAATGTGAATGGATCTCTTGAATTATTGAGCCATTGATCTTGATATTGATCATATTTGACCATATTTTAAACTTGCTAGCTGCTAAGTTGCATAATTAGGTATACCTTTTATTTATATATAATATACATATTATTGTTATGTTAGAAGCACAAGCACACAAATATATATTGTTATTGAGTCAAACAATTTATATTTGGTAAATAACTTGAATAACGACGTCTCTGAGGGTAGGTAGGTACTACTCCGATTTCTAAAATGGGACCAAATACCAACAATTCTACATCAAACACAAAAAGGATCATGTCAACTCGTTGTGTCAAACTCGTATGTCAAACCCACGACGTTGTTTTATTTATTTATTTATAGAGTAACAAAACCCACTAAACTACAATCGATTGGAGAACCTCCTTAATTTTTGGCACCTTGGGACTCCTTAATTTCTACATTGGTTACAAAATAAAACTATACCACACGTTTTGTTTGTAAGCTCTGGAATGACAAGCACGCGCGCGACGCCGTGGTGCCCGCGCTGAAACAGTCGCTGACGGACCTTCAGCTGGACTATGTGGATTTGTACCTCATTCACTGGCCGGTGGGACAGTTCGTAAGTACATTGCATTGTCATTTAGTATTTGTTATTTTATAATACTTATTTTTGCACTTTTGTAAAGAGTTCAATAGTAAATCACTTCGTGAACTAGGTACTTGTTACATATCTAATATGGGCTAAAACTGGGCTAAAACTCTCTTTTTAAAAATGCATTGAAATTTTAATACATTTTTTTAAACTTGTTCATGCAGCTAAATCAGACTTTAAATAATTACAAATGTGAAAATTTGTTTGTATGCATGTTTGTACATCAATCATACTGAAACTACTGAACGGATTTTAATGAAATTACAGATTACAGGGTATAAGCTGACTTGGGTGATAGAATACTTACTATCCCGATTAAATGCTCCCTTGGGATAAAACGGGAATCTTGATATCCGGGCGGAGCCGAGCAGAGTCCAATTTTGTATAAATTCCAGGCGAACCAGACCTACGATACCACAGACTACCTAGAGACGTGGCGAGGTATGATAGAGGCGAAGGCTCTGGGCCTCACCAGGTCTATTGGTCTCTCCAACTTCAACCAGCAGATGATCGACAGGATCCTGGAGGCAGGGCTCGAGAAACCCGCTGCGTTGCAAGTTGAAGTAAGCTTTGTTGTTTAATAATTATTTGACCAGCAAATTTCTGTCGAAATATAATAATGCAATTGATAGCACAGATTATATATAGTTATATTTAAACTAGTACGATAGAGAAAACGTTTTTTTTTATGTTTGAATTCAAATTCGAAATGATTTATTGTATGTTTGCTTATATACATTTTAATGTTGCAAAAATAAATAATGTAGGATTAAAAAATTATGTCATCATTCGATAGCTGCATCTTTATTAAGGACAAGCAAAGCCAGGACGTGCCGCTAGTTAAATACAGTCAGCTGAAAATTACATTAAAACTTTCAGCTGAACCTGAATCTCCAACAGCCAGCCTTACTCGACTATTGCAAGCGAAACTCCATAGTTGTGATGGGTTACACTCCGTTCGGTTCTCTCTTCTACAACAAGGCCAAGTCCGAAGCGCCCCCGCCGAGGGTCGATGACCCCGCCTTGGTGGATATTGCCAAGAAATATAATAAAACCGTTCCCCAGATTGCATTGCGCTATTTGGTAAGTATAGTAAACATTATAATAGGAAATTATTGAAAAAACAAATCATCAAATGCATCTTTACTTAATTCGATATGTAAGTTTAAAGTAAAAAAAAGATCATGATTTCGCGCCACAAGTCCGCGTGGCCATTTTGTCGTTTTGGTTGGTAACGTTTAAAATATGACTTTTAAATGACGGTGACACTTTTCAAGTTAGATACTGCTATAAATTATAATGTAGACTTTAAACACTACTACTGCTTCCGGATCCCCCCTTTATCGCACGAAACACAGTAGCATGTTATTTGTGTGGTACTTGCGTGCAAGCTGGTCCAATTCGAACCGAAACTCGACTCCCACACCGCTGTGACCGCGCTCAGTCTAATATTACATTTTCAGGTGGAGTTAGGAGTGATACCACTCCCGAAATCGCTAACCAAGTCCCGCATCGAGCAAAACATCGACATCTTCGACTTTACTCTTTCCGAATCTGACAAAGACATTCTGAAAGGCTTCGACAAGAACTACAGAACTATTCCTCAGTATAAATGGTTGGATCATCCTTATTACCCCTTTGAGAGGCCGGCCAATCATTAATAACGCTTTCGCTTCGCATTCGCTTCGTTACGAACAGATATATGTTAGTCTTGTTCGATAAATGTAGAAGTGAAAACTGATTGGTAAACAATTTGTTTGTAATTAAAGCATACATAATGAAAAATTAAAATATATTAAAAAATTTGATATCAAGATGTCTTTTTATCTCAGTATGTAAATGTATATATTTTATAAGTAATGTACTACTAAATGCACTCTTTTATGCATTATTATAAAGAAATAGTAAAAACTTGTATTTCTTAACATTAATTGTTAAAAGAAATGTTCAGAGGTTTATTGTTCTATTCTATGAAATTTGTAACATTTATGTTTCCAACACACTAACACATTATCCTGAAGAATATCATTTTTTATTATACTACAGTGGATCATATTCTTAAAGGCAAATTGCAAACCTTGTAAATAACTCATGCAGTCATCATAATACCAAAATGCAAACAAATTTTATACTACAACTAGCTGCACCCGGCAAACGCTGTTCTGCCTTACTCTTATCATTTAGAGGTATGAAAAATAGATGTTAGCCGATTCTCAAACATACCCGATGTGCACACAAAATTTCATAAGAATCGGTCAAGCCGTTTCGGAGGAGTATGGCAGCCAAAACTGTGACACGAGAATTTTATATATTAGATATTAAATGTTATATATATTTATTCAGACATAGTCAATAAACGCAACAATTGTTTCCCAATATCTTTCCTGCGCTTCATAAAAACCTCAACATATACAAACCAAACAAAGCCAGGTGAGGACAATAGCATAAAATAATAAACAAGAGTTTTATAATATTTATTATAAGATTTATATAACATCATACAACTAACAAATACAGGATTCATACACTATCTTACAAAACGGCAAAACAATAAATTTTCAAGATGTTCCAAATCTTTTTAAATCAATCGAAATTTTTGTGACAAAAAATAACAAAAATATATAAAATCACTCTGTTACAACCACCAGTTCTCGCTCACTCACTCACTTAGAAGAACTTTTTCGCTTGTGCTTCTTTCCTTTCTCTGGAAATGAGAGAAAAATACATTATTTACACACTCGTGGACATAGAGGTCTTTTATGTCAGAGTCGGCAATGGAGCTGCTGGGTCGTCTGATGGTAAGCGCTACCACCGCCCGTGAACTATTGGAGAGGCATAAGGTCAAATTGCCGACCTTAAGCCTCTACAAATGGATTGCCGACTGTAAATTGGGAACGGATTAAGAAAGGATAACGAGAGGAATAAAGAAAAGGACTGGGAAGGGTTAAGAAAAGGATATGGGCCTCCACCCCACCCACTCACCGAACGAAACACAGTAGCTCGCTACTATTTCACGCCGGTCTGCTGTGTGGGTGTGGTACTTCCCCGGCGTGAGCTGACCCAATTCGTGCCGAAGCGTGCTCCACCCTCACACTCAGCTGGTATACTCACTTGTACAGTTGGTAGATGAACAGCACCACCAGCTGTCCCGCCACCACCGCGAGCAACGTGCCCGTCCCCACGCAGGACACCGCGGGGCAAGCCCCCGCTGCGGGACCCGACGGGGACGATAACCTGCGGACACCGTATGGATGTATAGAACCAACGTAGTACCTGATGATATATAACCTCAAGCCTTTCTCAATAAATGGGATTTCTAACACTGAAAGAATTTTTCAAATTGGATTGGAAGCAGTTGCCGATATTAGCGCGTTTAACCAAACAAATAAACAAACAAACTCTGTAGCTTTATCATATTAGTATAGATTTAATTTAATTCACAAACTTAAATCTATACAAGTCCTGTACTGCTGTATAGTTAGTTTGTTTGAACGCACCAATTTCATTCACAACTGGACCGAAAATAAAAAATTATTACAACGGCGAACACCTAGCTGTTACAAAAATTTAAAATAAATAATTATCAGTAACAAAAAATTAAACCCGTCTTCAAATTGTTAAAAAATGGAGCACTGTTAAATGGAACCTTTCTGGAAGCAACAGCTTTCAATCAGACAAAAAACGACCAAAATTGATTCAGATAAAAAAAAATTGTCTGTATAAACAAATGTTTGTATAGTGTGTAAATTACATTACTATTGCTACACTGTGCGGGCTGGTCTATGTGTACACACACTCGGTTCATAGTGACAATGACGTGCGCATACGCCGCGAGCGCCTTGCACGAGCCGCCAACGCAGACTGACTCAGTAGATGAAGATCGAGGTCAGTAAGGCGGGGTGCAAAGCGCTGAATCGTGACGTAAGTACACCCCCCACCCCCTCTGCCTCTCGCTCCCCCCCCACTCACCTCTGCGCCACGCCCGCCAAGTTCGCCTTCACGCTGTTCACGCTGTCCCTCAGCTCGTTGAGGAACTGCGGGTTGATGGCGGCTCCCCCCCCGCCGGGCGCTCCCCCCGCGCCCCCCGCGCCCGCCAGCGCCGCGCCGCCGCCGGCCAGCAGCGCGTCCGACTTGCGGTTCACCTCGATTATAAATGCCCTGTAGTGATCAAGTAATATGTATTCATATATATATGTTGTACAAAGTTCAGATCCTACTTCCTACTATCCTACTAATATTATAAAGGCGAAAGTTTGTAAGGATGTGTGTGCGTTTGTTGCTCTTTCACGTAATAACTACTGAACAGATTGCAATTAAATTTGGTACGTTGGACAACTGGAATTACATATCGGCAACTTTTTATCCCGATATTGCTACGGAATACGGTCTTACGCGGGTAAAACCGTGGGGCGCAGCTGGTATACAAACACCTAAATAAAATAATTATATATAAGGACACTACAAGAGTTAGATTGACGCACACACACAAAGCAACGGATCAATTCTCGGCTATGTAGGTACGCGGGCCGCACGCACACATGCGTACGCATCGCTCAGATATAAACATACACAATTTACTAAGAACATATTGATTATACTAAATACACAAAACAGTATTAAACTACTATGTTGTTTGTAGAATAATTTGAATTACAATCGACATTAAATAACGCTTTCAATCGAGTAGTTCTTAAGGAATGGAAAAAAATTGATCACAAGGCGGGATTCGAATCCGCATCATATCGCGTCATGGTTTCAAGCATTAAAACAACTTAAAGGTAGCTTTGTGATTTCATTCTATCATATTAAATCTGAAGCATTATGTTTTTAACAAACTATTAAGTTAGCTTATATGCTGAAGAAGAAGAATCACATATATTTTTTCGTTTTCGATCTCCCAATGAATTCAATGAGCGAAGATTTAAAACAGTGTTAGTTCTGCCTCTTGCCCCGTTGCGGGGCCATGGGGCAGACTAACGCGGGCGGCACTCACTTGAGCTCCGATATCGTCTGTATCGTCATCTGGTTGTTGTTCATGAACACGTCCCAGTCGTGGCGCGTGATGGGGAAGGCGGGCATCTTCAAAACACAAACAAACAAACAGAAATTATTATTTTTTTAACAAAAAAAGTGAAACGTCTTCAAATTTTCAGAACTGACGCAAATTTATATAAGAGACATCAGCTTTCAAATAAAAAAAGAATAATGAAAAACGCTTCAGCCAGTGATAAGTAATGAGGTAATAAACACAAAAAAAGAGTGGAAATGATATCATTCTCCTTTCTTTCAAATTGTAGAAAAAACTCATTTTACAACCCGATTTCTTTTTACCTTTTCTTGTCTCTTTTATTATTCTCTAATCTCTCTCTCTCTCTCTCTCTCTCTCTCACTTACCTGCACCTGCTGGCCGGGCTGCGCCATCGGCTGGCCCTGCGCCTGGCTGTACACGGCGGTCAGCATCGACAGCGAATTCATCTGCTTGCCGATCACCTGTGAAACGGTGCGCCGGATGCGATGAGATTTTGAACATTTGTATAGTTTGGATATAGTACACACTTGAAGGTTGCGTAAATAAATAGTTATTAAACGAATGCGTATGTAAAACGAATTTAAAACATGATTTAATCCGTCTTTAATTCCCCAATGCTTTTTAC
>NW_024045144.1:115159-132809 GCF_012273895.1 Zerene cesonia
GCCCCATGCCCCTTGCCCCTCGCCCCCACTCACCTCGTCGACCTTCTTGTGCAAGTCCCTGGTGACGTCCTGTATGTGCGACAGACTCTGGAATATCTGCCGCAGCTCCCTCTGCCCGTCCGACTCGAACCAGTCCTCCATATCGTCTTTGTCGCGCAGCTGAAATCGACGGGTTTAAAACGGTTTTTAACTAGAATTTATTACCGTTATTATGTGTTATCGTTTATCAATCAGATAGATTTTCGACAAATAGATGTCTATGTGCTATAAGTGAACACAGTTTGAATTAAATCTATTCGTTGGGAGTCCGTCAAAATCGAGTCTAAACGAGTCGTTTACGTACAAACATACAGGTGAAGCTAATAAAAATGTGTTGTAAACAGCTTCAATAAAAACAAAACTTTAAGACGCAAATGCCCCTCACCTCTCCCGGATGTTCCTTCCTGTACTCCTCCTTCTGCTGCTCGAGCTTCCTCTGGTACTCCTGGTACTCCTGCGACAGCTTCTGCTGGTCATCGTTGCTGATCTGCTGGCCACCTGGCGGTATGATATGCGAATTCCCTTATATTGACTGACATTTACATTCACAGATGATGGATGGATACATTTGGTCATAATATCATATCGCAAGAAATAAGAATACGCGAATTAACTAAAAATTTTACGATTGTGAAGTGAATTTTAAATTACTATGCGTGCGTGCGTGTGCGTACGTGCACTTATGTGAGACTGATGTCTATGTGGTTGTTTATGCGCCTCGTGCGTGATTGCTACGAAAGCGTGTATTAGTATTCATACGTGTGTGTGTGCGGACGTGTGTAAGCGGGTGGGCACGCGCATGCGGGCGAGTGCGTCCTTATGTGTATCCGTCTATGCGTGTGTGTAGAATAATATGCTTATGTGCATCCATATGACTTTGTATGCGTATAATACTCAGCGAACTGCTCACTATGCAGCGATCTGGTCAGCAAGCGTGTACCTGAATCTATGTGACATATGTGTGCGTGCGTGATTACACATAACGCACGATAATTGCAATATATGTATTTGTGAAACGCAAACGCACGCAAATAACAGCGAGATTTGTTTGTGTGTGTGTCTACATCACTACGTAGGTTTGTGTGTGCGTGTGCGCGCGCTCACCGGGCTGCTGCTCGCTGTGCAGCGAGCTGGTGAGCAGGTGTATGACGTCGTGGTCGTCGGCGAGCCCGCCCGTGGCGGCCGACAGCCCGAAGTATCCGCCGCGCGGCAGCACCACGCCCTCCGCGCGGAAGCACAGCTCGTAGTCCGCCTCGTTGTTCGTTAAACCTGGAGGGGGGAGAGGGGGGCGGGGGATATTTAGTATTCATTTTTCTCAACATTAATAGTATTATCAACAACATTAGCCCTATAAATGTTCCCACTGTGAGGGGGGGATGATTATTCATTTATTTCACAAGATCTGGTGCGAATAAATCGCAAAGCCAATTCGGAATGGCTCTGCCATGTTCTGGCAGTGATTGCTTGTAAAGAAATTTTATATTGGTAATTACGTTTTTTATACTTTCAGTTGCCTGCGCAATCAATGAAAACATGAAGACAATTTCTGATACTAACAATGTTAACATATTAATTGTATGTTTATATCTATGACTTATTTTGTTCGTCACAGGACATGACATAACACGACATCAAACGTCGTGACATGTACACGACGTGACATGACATTTCATAACGTAAAGTGACATGTCATGTCATGTCATGTCGACACATTTGCTGACGTGACACGACGTCGCTCACCATTATGGAAGTACACGGTGAGCGTGTTGAGATAGTACTCGATCCTGGCGCGCGTCGGGAACGGCTTGTTGCGGAAGTCGCGCAGACACCCGGACAGCAGTTGGGTTGAGCCATCGCTGGAAAATTAGTAGGGAAATTATAAATATTTTCCACAGGTAACGATATATGCTTGAGAACTGTACGTTGTAATGTAAGATACCAGCCGTTCGCCCCGGTTTCGGCTGGGCTGAGTTACTCGAAGAAGATGAAGCTTAAAATTAATTTTTAGTTTTATAGCATTGAAATGCTTTATAAATGAGAAATTTTGAAAGAATTGCTACGGTTAGGCAAGATACGCAGGTTCGAATCCTGCCTCGTGATCAAATTTTTTCTATTCTTTCAAAATTTCTCAAGATGAAGCTTTCTCATGGTGAGAGAATTTTTGAAATTGGTACAGTTGTTTATATGTGAAAGCATTACAAGCATACATACGAACAAAACACGAATGTTCCCTCTTCATAAAATGAGTTAAGACCTAGTAAATTTCAGATGTAGTTATTTTTACAATATGATAGATGAATGAATTTGTAGAATTTTTCTTCTCACTAGGCAACCACACAAAGCGTCTCCCCACCTAATATAATATCAAGGTACAAATATCAAATATCAAGGTCTCCCCACCTCTTATGGTCGAAGTTCTTCGTGCCATCGTTGATCACGGCCATGATGTAGGGGTTGTTGTGCTTATTGTCGTTGTCGAACGAGTCGAAGATGACGCCGAGTCCGTTCCAGCGGTCTGACGAGCCGAACACATCTCCCGTGTAGTCGCCGCGCTGGCTGGTGTACCAGAACGCCTGGGGAGACGAGTCATATACAATGTAAATTGTCTCCTAATGGAGATACAGCGTTGAAAGGCAGTACTAGATTCCCTGGATACACTGTGACAGTTTAAAATCCAGCTATATAGGAACTTCCTGGGAAAACCTTGAAATTGCAAGAGATTGCTTTCAAAAAAAATCATCAAAATTACCTCACTCAGTCGAAAGTACTGAGGTGACAAAAGAAAAAAAAATACATCACAATCGATAATTCTTTTTCTTACTTTTGTAGTCAGTAAATAAAACTGAAATCCTGCTACTCTTCGTATGGCATTAAAAAACCTACTGATTGTTCGATTTTTCTTTAAAACCAAGTTGTCTATCAGCATATCCAGACTTTTTTCTCAGTGTAATTTCACCACTGCACCATAAAAAAAGAATCCAGATAGGCTGCAAGCAGGTCTGATCTTATCCAGTCTAATCCACGATATCTACCTAATATATATTTCCAATGTGTGTACACGCGTCATCTTCAGCACCAGAGCTCGTCTACTCACCAAACCGTCCGCCCCTATCCTCCCCCGTCCCGTGATCTTGAACATGACGTCCACCTCCCACCAGTCGAAGTTGATCGGCTGCTTGGTCCATATCGCGCCCTTCTGGCTGCGCAGCGACGGCGCGAGCCGCACGCTCTCACCCGACGCTATCGCGTCTGCGAACACCACAAATTGTGTGTTGGTATAAAAAAAAACTCGCACCTTCTTCACAAGCTTCTTGTTCCACCTGTTTATATATAATAGACTCCTTTAGACTGGATTTTGACCCAATTTAGACGGACAGATTTATTCAAACTTTATACACTAATCAAGGATCGATGACAATTCTATATTTATGAGCTTATCTTATCTTGATTAAGATCGCCAGGATTAAGTAATTTCCCATTTCAACTCTGCTTCCGTTTAAGAGCAACTGAGGCTATTTAGATGACATTAATTTTTTATCATTATTTTTAATTGTTTTTTTAGCTATGTTTGTGTATGTATTCATCACGTGATTTAAAAAAAATATGATGGAATAATTGAGCCTGGAATTGATAAATGCTACATTATATATTTATTTCAATAGATTTGTAACATTCAAGTATATTGTTTGTTCAAATGGCTCTCTTTGTATAATATATATGTAATAATATATATTTGTAAAGCAAGCTGTATAAATATTGGAAAAATACAAAAAAACTAAACAGTGCAAAATACTACAATGTGTTTATTCATTTTGTATTAAATTATTCAAAATGTATACACATACATTTTGTCATTTAAAAACATAGTTTTCGCGCCTAAGACACAGAATAAATTTTGAAGTAATTAGGAACAGAGATAAAAATTTGCTTGTCTTCCAATTTCAAAAGAGTGAGAATGACACACGCACACATTTATGCAATCAACGTAGCTAGTCTCGGCCGGCACTATCGGCACACAGCCGCACGCACACATGCGTACATAGCGTCGTTAAGAAATAAAACTACGCGATTGGATAACAATCCATTGATTGTACAAAAATAAACAACCATTTAATTGCTAAATATTGCTTGTGGAATAATTTAACAAATAATCTGAGTGATTGCCTGTAGTGCATACTTTTAACACGTTTTTATTAGCTTCACCTGTATGTTTGTATATGTAACCGACTACTTTAGACTCGATTTTGTTTTACATGATTATTGAATATATAATACAGTTTAAAAATTAAAAAAAAAAACACACTTTAATGAATTTATCACCTGAATTGTCACGTTTCCTCTTATACACAGTGCGCAAGGAAATTATTTAGTCCTGGCGATCCTCATGAATTTATTGTATACAAGAGTTTGAATCAATCTGTTGAAGGTCGGTCAAAATCGAGCCTTAAATAGTCTGTTACACAGAAACATACAGGTTAAACTAACATGGGCGTGTTATAAATTAAAACCTACCGAAAGCACATTTTTATGAAGATTGTTTCAGCCGTTTCTAAGATGTTTCTTTAAAACTCTGTACCACTAGATTTTCACATCCTATCATATTTCTTCTCTCATTAATACCGAAACTTATATAATCATATGCATATATTTTCAATCGAAGTAACACTTGACCCTATTAATAAAATCAGCGGCAGACGCAAAAACCTCATCCAAGCCGGGTCGGCCAACCCCGGCCGACAGACGATAAACAAACAATAATTTCGATAAACTATCGCTCAATCCAGTGGCTGTACACTTTTCGATGATAATAATCTACATAGCAATAAACGATAAGATTAGATACAATTTTTGTTCACGTTTAATATTTAAACATCTAAAATATTACCATATTAAATGTTTGTGATTATCTTATGTCCGGTAACTCACTTAATTATTCTTGATCCTACTAATATTATAAATGCGAAAGTTTGTATGAATGTGTGTGTTTGTTACTCTTTCACGCAAAAACTACTGAACCGATTGCAATGAAATTTGGTACGTAGACAGCTGGACAACTGGAATAACATATAGACATATAGGCTTTTTATCCCGATATTCCTACGGGATACGGCATACGCGGGTGACACCGCGAGGCTGTAACATAACATTTCTTTCACGTCGCAACAAAGGGATTTTACAATGTGATTTCTGTCTGGAGTTAAGAGGCGAGAGAGTTATATAGGCTTCTTTCTACCGCGATATTAAAAGTTGCCATTACATATTACTACAGAAAATGTCTAATTTTTTATCGCATATTTTGAGAGAAGATCCAGAAAGGATTGACGACTGAAAAGAAGGAATAGACTGGATCGGTGAGGAAGGACAGGGGCCTCCGCTTCCTATTAATAATTTATCGTTCAATTATAATATCCCTGGTTAAATCGTAATATAACCGCTTTGCCCACGTACCTGCGACACATACTGTAGGCAATATAAGTTTATTACCCCGTTAGCATTTGTAAGAGCGTATTTTTTGCAACGCTCGCGATACGTCGACCTCGAACTTTTTGCTTCGTTACTATGTAAGCGTGTGCGAAACATTAAAATTGATTTTGAATTTATTCAATAGACGATAACCCCAATTTTATATTGTGCTAGCATCCGCGTAGATTAGTTTGCGGTGACGCTAACTGATGGCGCACGCAGGGGAAGCTCTCAATAGGAAATAAATCCCCCGATATTTGAATACATTACTTATATATAAAAATAAGTCGGGTTTTCCTTCCTGACGCTATAACTCCAGAACGCACGAACCGATTTCCACGGTTTTGCATTCGTTGGAAAGGTCTTGGGCGTCGTGAGGTTTATAGCAAAGAAAATTCCGGAAAAATTTCAACAGAAAAGCGGGAAAAACGAAGCCATCTGGTGGCGAAACGGAGTTCGCCGAGTTTGCTAGTTATTTATATAATACTTCATTGGTACATATTTCGATTTGGTCGCATAGTTTGTAATTAAGTTAATAGTAAACAGACAGACGGTCAACGAAGTACCCTAAAAATCATAAGCTACTTCAAATACTCGACCTACAACACATATATAAATATTAAACCCCCACATTACATTATACAAACTAACAATCCATCAATATGTAGGTCAAGAAATGCGAATTGATATATGTATGAACATTTATTGCTCTAATACCGGCCGCTTGCATACGCACGAAACCGCAAACCCACGAGTGTATAACATTCGCAAATGTCGCCATACATTACTTATTGTGGGAGTCGAGCACGCTTCGGCACGAATTGGGCCAGCTCGCACCGGGGAAGTACCACACCCCCACAGAAAACCGGCGTGAAAAAGTGGCATGCCACTGTGTTTCGTACGGTGAGTGGGGGAGCCGGAGGCCCGTTTCCTTTTCCTCACCCGTCCTAGTCCATTCCTTCTTTCCAATCGTTAATCCTTTCCTTTTCCCTTACCCCATAAAAGCGGGCAGCGCATTCGCAGAGGTACTACTTTTGCGAATGTTTATGGGCGGTGGTGATCGCTTACCATCAGGCGAACCACCAGCTCAGCTGCCCGTTGACATAAAAAAAAAAGCATTAGCGCGAACATTCGTGCACATGTTACACGTTTGCCTGCAAGTGAGTGACCCGCGATCAAGTCGCAAAAGCTGCAATATCAGTGCGGTGCGCTGATGCACGCCGAGTATACCTTCACGGTATCATATCATGTTACGATGCGTGACCTGGCGGGCTGTTTGAAGGTGTTTATCTCTGAGATACCGCATGTTATGTATATATTCGCATGTTGAGATATGCGACAGAGGGAGGGTAATGTTTTTCAAGCGTATGTTTATAATATGTGTGTATATTTGACTTTTATTGGGCACGCTCTATAGCCCAAATCACTGCAGGGCTTTTGACATACGAGTTTTCGCTGCAATATAGTTGTGGTTGTGACATAGGTTATATTATAGTATTTTCTTGTGTTTGATTTTACGCGAATATTATATATTTAGAAATTAAAAAAGCTTTTTAACGGATTTAAAATGCGATTTATTCATTATAATATTATTAACCCGACGTTTCAAACACTTTACAGCGAGCGTGGTCACGGGGAGACACTGGGTTATCTAATTTAATAAAACGACGCCCGTATGCCTTAAATGATATACCTAGTTACAAACAAACTAAAAAAAACTCTCTTAAACGATAGAATCACCTAAATTATATCCACTCGTTGTTTCAAACAGTAACCGAAAAGATTTTATTTGATCCTGGCGATACTAATCAGGTTAATAGGATAAACTCATAAATTTATTGTAATGTCACGTACCCTTGATAAGTACACAGAGTTTGAATTAAATCTGCCCGTTGAAAGTGGGTCAAAACCGAGTCTATATGAGTCGGTTACATACAAACATACAAGTGAAACTAATAAAAAGGGGGCGAGATTTTTTCGTACCCTAAATCATAAGATGAATGCCATCAAAATACCGTCATATCGGTTTTTTGATTTGAAAATAATAATTATCAAGATAAACTACGACGAATTATAAACTAAAACATTTATTTAATCAAATAGACTTCTTCTAGAAGCACTATTGATGCGTCATCATATAGTTTTAAAATTTACCACCGGTTCGGAAAGCGGTTTCTACAGAGAAGAGCCGTCAGTATTAATAAGAAAAGAATAAGAACACATTATAGAATTTCATTATAAATACGACAAATATCGATAAAAAAAACAACAATAATAATTTAATACCAATAGCTTTTGCCCGCGGCTTCGCACGCATTTAATTCGTTGTAAAACCCAATTTTTTTTCTATGTTATTATACAACTAAACCTTCCTCTTGATCTATTAAAAAAAACTCTCATCAAAATCTGTTGCATAATTTTAAAGAGATTTTTGAGCGAACAGACAATGTAGTAAAAATATACATGAGTAAGATTTTAATACACAAATTAAAAATTTTCCACGGCGCGTGCATCATCGCTGCTAAATTGTAAATGTTATCACAGCTTCGTTTAAAAATGTCATAATTTGCATTTCAATATTGTATAAAATGTTTGTTTTCGCTTTATACCAACACAAATTATTTTTATATATATTTACATAACAACCGTAATAGGTATCTAATTTCAATACAGGTCTTATATTTATTGTCTCTTTATAATACACGCAATATTGCATAATGATTTAAAATTTAAGAATCTACGTTCGGAAATTTCCCATAAAAAAAAATATATATTTACAAGCTTTGTCAATTCTTCACTTCCAGTGATTTTTTCCAACTATTTAATAACAAATCTATTGTAGAAAACTTCTAAAGGTTTACCAAAGTCCCCGTTAGGTACTACTCTAGATTCTAAAATGGGACCAAACTCGTGACAACAATTTCCTATCAAAGTCAATCACAACCAATTCTTTGGTCCAAAATCAGGGGGTTTTCCACTTACATCTCAATGGGGTTATCGGATTACAAATTATACAAAAACAATCAAATTAAGAAGCTATTTTAATTTTGAGAAGTTAAAGATAAACAAAAAAACCTTTGTTATAATTATATGTTATCCTTTTGCGTTTCTATTATTTATTAGCACAATCAGATTCTAGAGGTGCTACAATCTAGTTAATTTCTACAGAATTAAAAATTTAACTACCAGAGATTTTTTTCCCGGTTACATGCAAGGGAAATTAAACTCTTTAGTTACATTATACAGAGCTTATTTTCACCTTTATACTAGAAGTAGTTTCGAAACGGCGGTAAATAATCCCCCTATGTATAAAAAACGATTTCAGAGCACTGTGAAATATAATGTTTGAGTTTAAGTGTACTTAAATGCATCTAATTTCCTTCCTCTACATTGGAACAAGACAAACGTCGCAAATTGATGCATTGCTACTCGACTTTTGCGTATCAAAATGATTTGATAAGGGGCTAACATGCAATCAAGCAAAACTCAACCATATTCCAAGAGGGTAGAGTGTAAATTAACTTCAATATATTCTACATCTTACAAACACAACAGAAAGGTTATTAAAAGTTGATGAAAACATACATTTTATTGCTTTTAAATGTGTAACAATCACCTTAATGTGCTTAGTTTGTGAATACTGAACTCATTGTACTACTTAAATCAATATAAAGAAAATTTCTGACAAAAATAAATGATTCTGTTTAGTGCATATATAGCACTTTTTGTGAGGCATCGCAATAAATAATATCCCCATTACATCAAATAATCTTGTAATGCACACTATCTGTCTTTTTATGTGATAGCGGACAACTGCTCAGTTTTTCACCTGATGGTAAGCGATCACCACCACCCATGAATAGAGAGAGAGCAGAGGTAGTGCCTCTGCAAATGCCATTCCAGCTTTAGGGAGTAAGAGATAAGGAAAGGTTTGACGACTGGGAAATGGACTGGGCCTTGCAGGTAAGAAAAAGGACTTTGGCTGTCTGTCTAAATATGAGAGCAAATTCGCAGAATGTAAGGTAATTAATAAATCATGTTCAGAAACCATAAAGATAATATCTTATAGTATCATACTTGCTTAAAATCTAACACACCGCAAATAATAAAAGTAAATATACTTGATTTGAATATAAAATGCTAACTGCTCATCCCAGCTCCACACAGGATAAAAACAAAAATAAAAATATATATAATTTAGTTAGTCTATATCTGTCAATATTATAGCTACCTCAACTGTCTACAGATTAAAGTTTATTTAAAATTGGTTCACTACATTCAGAGATTACCCTCTACAACATTGAAAACTCCCAAAATCACTAACATCACCTCTTTATAACATTAGTAGAAGTATGAATAATTACAAAAAAATAATTTCAAGCTATCATTTATGCCATAAATATTGGTTGAACATTTGAAAAAACTTCACTTTCACTATTTACAATTGTTCATATTTTAAATATGTACGAATCCTATCACAAGAGATACTGGTAATGGCCGATTTTTAGAGGATTATTAAATATATTAGGCACACTCTGTAGCTATTAACATTTTAATGTATTCGGCTAGTGATTAATTTATATAAATTATTAGCTGAAGCACAATGTTGATTGTTCAAAATACACCTACCAAATAAACACAAAAAATTCCATAATTGACCTAGTCAGGAAACATTTCGTTACAAATTATATACATGCAAAATCATGATGGGATATAAAATACACAAAAATTCACTAAGCTTTTTCTAAAGACTGTATGCCGCAGATAGTCAGAACTGAAAAAATGTTTATCAAATTTATATTTTTCCTGAAAATCTTTGTGATATCATGTTTCATTTATTGCTATGATAATGTCATATAATATTCGTAAATTAATAAAGTGTGCCTTTTATCTTATCTTTCGGAATATCATTTGAATAATTTAAATGTTTATAAGCTACCTAAGTTACTTAATTTACAACCCTGATTTGATAATTGATTTTAAAAAAATTATGTGATAATCTATTCTATTTACAAATTACATTTAAAGAATTTCACATTGATCTTTGATAGACTGAAAGTCAGTTAGCTATTTAACATGTATCAATAAAAATTGTACTAATAGGAAAAGATAAACAGACACCGGCCAAAAAATCTGCAATTTCCGCCAAAAAACTTGAACAAGAATTTTAGATAATTAACCGGACACCCAAAAAGGCAATTAATTATCATTTACTATGAATTTGCATTATTATTTATTAACTATACCTAAAAATAGCTGTCATATAGAATAATTTATATTCTAGATTACTATCATTTAATTCAGCGGCATTCATAATGAGATGAGTTAATATTTTAATTCATGAAAACGATAAAACACATTCCAAAAAACTTGAATCTACGCTCATTGCTGTCGTGGAAGCGCAAACAAGACTTGACACGTATCTCCCTTCTTTATCACGCCTAAGCGAAATACGATACATCCATCCTTTTCCAATTTGACAGATTCTTCTGACGTGTCTTTGTCAGATGTGATGTACCGTAACAACAAGCCATGTAATTAAAAAAAATGCACAATTATAAGTTAAAACCATATTTGACTACATAGAGAAGTGTTCAATTAATAAGCCCATACACTAAAATAGCGATAACAGCATCGCTAATATACAGAAAATATACTTACTTCCTCCGTACTCCCAAAACGGCACCGAACCATCTTTTTGCGCTAAGTACGGCGGCTTGAACGAATATTTATATTCAAATCGTCTGTGTACGGATTGTTGTGTACTCGTATTCACTAAAATACACAAAACTGAACACAATAACAAGTTTATACTAAAAGAAGACATCGTTACCACGGAGCTCCCGACATGAACACGGACAGCTCAAGATGAAATGTCAAAATAGTGAATAAAATCTCACAGATTACAAATTTTTTAACGTTTCATTATACGGCTATTATTATTTTTATAAGGATATTTATTTATATCACTCAGCTCTAGTATTAATACTATATTAAACATTTGTGTAAAACAGAAGAACATGTAATCTTGTATATTAGTTTATACTATAATATTGTTATAACTCTCTAACCCACTCTGCCCAGTGTGATAAGAAACAAAAATTTAAAATTTAAAAACTATGTATTATACGATAATACTATCGGAGGCCCGTACCATTTTCCTTACCCTTCCAAGTCCCTTTTCTTTCATCATCACAGTAAAAAAGTAAAGTTAAAGGTATATGTAGCGAACATATATATTTTGTCTAGCTACAGCCTGCCAGCGTAGTACTATCTAGCAGAATATTCCATTTCTTCTACCTTCATAAGAGTAATAGGTACCAAAAAAGAATAAACAGAAATCTATAGTATCTTGCAAATTTCAATTTAAAATAGGTAGGCAGTAAAATACTTCAAGACATAACGATCTGTACTATATTGTGCTGTACAAACAGAATGTCAATTAGTCAGGTATTTTAAATAATTATGATAAATTGACAGTTGATAACAATGTTTTGAATTTTGATGTATATTGTTTATTATTTCTGATTAAATTCTCTCTGACTTGGGCTTTTGCTTGAAAATTTGTTTGAAAAAATTATGAGAGGATCGTAAAGTAATGAAACGTTTAATTACAAAATTTTGACATTCTGTTTATTATTATATATAAAAAAAAAAATTGTGTAGGGTAGAAAACTGGAAAGACTGAAAGTTTCGCTAGAACGTTACACCCTCGATACTTTCTCACAAAAGTAACCTGAAAATGTCTTCCAACAAAAATAAGGCTGATTTTATAGCAATATACAGGCTGGAATTTTACAAAAATAAGAGGAATTGGAAGTTAGGTACCAGAGAAGACGCAATTGGTACAAAAGCGCAGTAGGTACCCCCAATATTCAATATTAAATACACGAGCATACCATTGTGGTTAAAAAATATAGGAGACATATTAAGTAAACTTACAGTTCAGTGCAAAATACGTAGGCAAAAATATGGATGCAATACCAAATCATCAGGGAATATATTTTTCTACATATGCACATAGGTTGAAGCTATTCAATATTTTTATTGTATATGAATGAATTTTTTTAAACTTTAAGTAGGTGATCAGCTTTCTGTGTCCTGCCAGACTGAGACATATTTTTTTGGGAGTCCCCTACGGGAATTGAACCCAAGACCCCTCGGTTCTACGCTAACACATTAACACTGTACCAAGGGGACGGTCAAATGTATTATCAGTATTCATCATCTTCAGCCTATATATGTTCCCACAGCTGGGACACAGGCCTCCTATGAGGATCTTATCAGTATTGGCGGTATTTTATTATTGTGTTATTTTTCTTTTCACCCAGTGTAGAGTAAAATAATTTGCAGGAGTGTTCTCAATGCAACCTATGATGTGGAGGAAGCTTCATCGTCTCACCTCAATGATGCCTTTATTGATACTGGCTCAGGTTTGTTCAAATCACTATATAGTAAAAAACAAAGTTGTTTTCCGCTGCCTGTGTGTCTGTATGTTAGAATCTTTTAAATTACACAACAGATTTTGATGGGATTTTTGAAATTGATAGAGTGATTCAAGAGAAAGGTTTATATGTATAATAGCATTGATTAATCTTCTTTCAATAATTCAAAGTCACGGGCTAAAGCTAGTTAATAGAAAATCATTAATAAATATAGAATTTCTAAAAGAATAAACATAAAACTCAGGATCTAAGAGGGGTTAGAATAACAAACACTTTTCTGTTTTTTTATTAAAGCAGCGAATCTTATACTTTCAGGCATGATAAAAAATGCTCATGAAGTCCCTTTAACATAATGTAGATGTGTCTCACATTATCATTGCTTGAAATGATTCCAGACGCAGACAAATCCTCAAAATCGAAACCCGACTCAGTAAAACGCAATCTCTCACAGCAGTGGCTAGAGAGCATCAACATATGGCCAACGACTGTACCACAACAGAAAACCAGCGATTCCACTGATATCCTACAGAAGTTATTATCAAGAGACAATACAGGTGTTCTCAAAGAGACAGATGCAAAATTGGATCTGTGTTTTAATTGTCCAGGATTGGAGAAGGAAATTAACGATAGGGTTGTCCAATTGCAATCAGAATTCCTGCCAAAGAGAGGTTAGTACTAGTGCGTAGAAATATTAAGTTAGAGAAATACAGCTCTTTTGGGTTGTTTAAAAAGAGAATTAATGCCAGAAGTAGCAATTGAGCTGGTGGTTCGCCTGATGGTGAGTGGTCACCACCGCCCATGAACATTCCCAGAGGTTGTGCCTTTGCGGACGCGTTGCCTGCTTTTAAAGGGAAAGGTATGAGTAAACTATATATATCTGTAAAAAAAGAATGGACTGGAAAGGGTGAGGGATAGGCTACTACGGCTTAAAATGAGGAAATAATTTAACAAAAGGCAAGTATGAAGCAAACAAAGATAATTATTGAAATAAGTATTTTTTCGTCAACGCAAATGGAAATTGGAGTTTGACATACTTAAGTAACTGGCTGAGGTAGCAAATTTCGTCTGTTGCATGTTTTTAATTAAAACTCTGTACACCTATCAAGAATCGGTGACAATTCAATAATTTCATGAGTTTATATTTTCATCCCGATTCGGATTGCTATCTATGATTAAATAATTTCCTTATGTAACATATACTCTGTATTAGTGCAAGTGAGACAATTTAGTTCATTCCATCAAGCGTTCTTTCTTGTTTTCTTTATTATATTTTAAAAGTATCATCATAATATTCATTAAAGTATCTATCGCAGCCGAAATCCGTCCAAGAAGCATAAACACAGCAACATCAAAGGGTGTTCTAAGTAAAGACGACGTAAGGACGCTGGCGGAGTTGCAAACGCAGTACTACGGGGTGGAGCACGCTTGGCCGGAGTACAATCCAGGTGTGCTGTGATGGATTACCTAAAAAGTAACTCTATCTATCTCCTTCTTCACGCCCGAACCACTGAATCGATTTGTGTGAAATTTTATGCAAAGATAGTTAAGGCCCGAGATAGGATATGGATGATGTTTATCCCAGAAATCACCATAACCAATACCTTAGACTATTTTATTTATTTGTTTTTATTTATTAACACTTTATTGTACAATGCCCACACAGTTAACAAAAACCAATAGACAATATCTATTGTACAATTTAGCGGCCTTATCGCTTAGAAGCGATTTCTTCCAGGCAACCTTTGGATATAAGAAATATAAATTTTGAAAGGGTGGAAAGTGTATAAATACATCTATCTTTATTTACTAAGACTATATATTAGTTATCTACTCTAATATTATAAGGAGGAAACTTCTGTACTTTGGGTTTTCACGCAAAAGCCACTGGACTAATTTCAATTTTTTTTCACCATTAGAAAGCTTCACTGCTCACATAGGTTTTATATGTACCACAGGCGAAGCCGGGGCGAACAGCTTGTAGATAGATAAACAGAGAGGACACTGACATGACCATATTTACTTATACATAATTCTGGTTGTAACAATATAAGCGCACACTTGCTTTATTATGTTCTATGTTTTAAAAATATGTTCCATACAAATAACAATAAATAGTTTCCTTAAAACATAAACAATAACAATTTCCAGCAATACCTCCCCCAGCGC
Organism: Zerene cesonia; assembly: GCF_012273895.1. Taxonomy (NCBI): domain Eukaryota; kingdom Metazoa; phylum Arthropoda; class Insecta; order Lepidoptera; family Pieridae; genus Zerene; species Zerene cesonia. The sequence goes on from NW_024045144.1 coordinate 130,273, forward strand.
TGCCGCTGCCGGAAGTGACCGAACCCGATTGGCCACAGCAATGGGTCCATGATAATCCTAGTGATGATGGTAAGATATTTATTCATTTTTATAAAACACACACACACTCTCTCTCTCACACACACAAACACACACACACACACACACACACACACATTATTAATTATTAAACCTATAACAGCCATAGTTGAAGAACATTGAGTGATTCTCATTCTGGGTAGATTGACTTCAAAAGGGCACAGGTGCTATGTATATTATATTTCGCTTTACATTTTAGCGCAGTCGGTTAAAAAGCGAAGTGTTGTTACAGTGGATGTGGTGGATGGGGCCGATCACAGGTTTTTGTCGTCCGGTTTCTTGAGCTTGCAGCGCGAATTTAACTTAGTCGAGGTGAGTATTGTTTGTATGTATGTCGTTATATTAAAAAACACATAATAGAAATTTTTTTCTGGTTTGGTGCAGTCGTTTGGAAGTTATCCGCGTACGAATACGAATCCATATTTTTATCAACCGACTTCAAAAAAAGAGGAGCTTCCCGGTATACCGGTAAACTTTTTATTGGGTACTTGACTTTGATGATTTTTTGTTTTTATTTGAAAATGCCTCCTGTGTGGTCCATCCAATTTGATCTAGTTCTGTCAATTTGAAGCTGGTTTAGTTTTATTATTAAATACTAGAGGTTCGCCCCGGCTTCGCCCGTGGTACATATATAGCCTTCCTCAATAAATGGGTTATCTAACACTGAAATAATTTTTCAAATCGGACCAGTAGTTTTTGAGATAATCAAACAAACAAACAAACTAATTATGCATGTATATGTTTGAGCAGGAGCGTATGTCATGTCGGTCCGTGGACAGCTTCAGTGAGTTCAGTCGCGGCGCCGACCTCGCGCCGCACGCCTCCGAGCTGGAGCTGGCGGACTGTGAGTGGCGGCTTTATATGCTAACTGGCTTTATAACCAATTAGGACGTTTATAAATCGTTTAAAAAAAAAGAAAGAAAGATACATTTATTACAATTTAATTTAATTAACACATTTATTTATATATTTAGTGACTGTCTATTCCTGTTTTATCCCAAGGGTGCATTCATCACTCAAGTCAGCTCATATCCTGGCTGTGTACCAATTTTACAAAAAAAAAATTAATTACAGAAATCCGAGTACTCTCAGCGTGATTGACGGAAAAAACATCCAAACAAACAGACTTTCACATTTATAATATTAGTGGTTATGTGGTTATGTGTAGATTTGTGCTGGTGGACCGGGAGTGGTGGTTTTATCATCATCATCATCATCAGCCCAAGCATGTTTCCACTGTGGGACTCGGGCCTCCGATAAGAATTCAGGCCATCACCGGTACAGTACAGCACGCTGGCCAAGTGCTGGTTGGCAGATGTCACATGTCATCGAACTTTTGATTCTTGGACATGCCGGTTTCCTCACGATGTTTTCCTTCACTGTTTCAAGCAGTGTTCATGTAACAAATGCGCAGATAAAATAAAAAATCAATTTATTTCCTGCGCCCTCCTCTGTTTTCGAACCCTCAACCAACCAAACCCACTTATTGATTTTAATTTCGAGATCCCCACCACCGAGCCACCACTGCTTCTGGTGGGTTTATAATCTTACTAGCTGCGCCCCGCGGTTTCACCCGCGTAAGTCCGTATCCCGTAGGAATATCGGGATAAAAAGTTGCCTATATGTTATTCGAGTTGTCCAGCTATCTACGTACCAAATTTCATTGCAGTCGGTTCAGTAGTTTTTGCGTGAAAGAGCAACACACAACATCCTTCCAAACTTTCGGATTTATGATATTAATAGGATTAGTAGGATGTTTATTGCATTTATGTGAGCGTAAGTTGCGCGTGAGTGGTGGCTTTATTACTCTCAAAATATGCAAGTATTGTAATAAGAAATAACATAAAATTGTATTTTATATTGATTTGAACATATTTACTTCAATTTTCACAATGTATTAAAAAAATAAACAAATAATTTCGCCAGCAAACGAGGAACTGGACGCGAACCAAGTGGCCCGTATGTCGTCGAAGCAATTGACGTCCGCGATACAGGCGCACGCGCACCGCCTCGCGCAGCTGCTGTGGGAGAGCGGGGAGCGCCGGGTGAGTGGCTTGTATGGCCAATCGGGGTAATTGTTGACGGGGGGGCAATTAACTATTGTCAATAAATAATAATAAACAATAATTTATTTTCCAAAATATAACTTTTGTATACTAAAACCAAACTATTCTATCCAATGACGAATTTTTTTTTTATTTTCATAAAACATGATCTATGAAAATTTATTAGTTTCAAGATTTTTTTAACGTTCAGCAATTACAGAAAAATTATTAGAACTTATTATATATTTCCACTTTTCACAATTACCCTGATTGAGCTGTGAAATTAGTGAATATAATAACCCTATACTGCAATAGTAAGCTCGGCCGGCTTGTAACATTACATAATATACCTAGTCTTGCCATAAATATTGTAATAAAGAAAAAAGAAAATTGTTAACTGCAAATAACATTTAT
>NW_024045144.1:133809-135689 GCF_012273895.1 Zerene cesonia
GACAGATTCGAAATTCAAATGTAATATTTTTTTATAATTAAGTGTAACAGTATTTATGGCCAGACTAAGTATTGTCATTGAGGATAATTGGAAGTTATAACCGTTAAATATTTAACGATGTTAAAAAAACAATGCTTTGTCTTATGACGTTTTTTTTATACAATATCTAAGATGATTTATTTCATTGAAGTGTTCTCTAAAGTTTTTGCAATGACAGAAATTAATTATTAGGACATTTATCCGATTACCCACCACCGCCCATGAACTATTTAGTGCCTCTGCGAATGCGCTGCCCGCGTTTGCGTTTAATGGATGCGGTAATGGATGAGAAAAGGATTGACGAAAGAAAAGAAGGAATGGACTGTTGGAATGGAATCCCTACTATCCCTACTATCCCTACTAATATTATAAATGCGAAAGTAACTCTGTCTGTCTGTCTGTCTGTTACGCTTTCACGCCTAAACCACTTAACCGATTTTGATGAAATTTGGTATGATGATAGAACTGAACTTGGGAAAGGACATAGGATACTTTTTATTGCGAAAAAAGTGAAGAAGGGGTTGAAATAGGGGATGAAAGTTCCTTATTGTCAAACATAAAATCATGTAAGATAAAGAATCTTACACCTAAACCACTTAACCAATTTTTACAAATAGTCCAGATCTTGGGTTAGATTTAAACTCTAAATTAATGGGAACAACACAGTAAAAAGGGGAATTATACATTTCGACATTTTCAGAAACAAACAATATTTAAATCCTTAGTACAAATTCTAGACATCATTTTTTCGTCGCCTCTATAGTCCATACGCAAAAAGGTAGCGTCAGAAAAAAAAGACAGCTTTATTTTCCGTCGCTACATAATCAGTTTTCGTGGACAACTGAAAAATCATGGCTCGGCGAACAAACGCAATGCGGTCAGCTGATTAACACACAGTTGACGAATATTAATTATGCCCTCGCTTAGCGTGAACTACTCGCATGCTAGAGTGCAGTGCAGTGCAGTGCAGTACTATTGTAGCGAAATAAACGATCCTATCTCATTTTCTATTGTGAAGAATTAATATAATATCGCCGATATACAGCAACGACAAAAATAAGACGAAAGTGACAGCATTTGCTGATCTTCGGTTGATATCAGTGAATCCGGCTGATTTTCAGTCAATTCGAGCAGTGAATTTTACTACTAATATTATTAATGCGAAAGTTTGTAAGGATGTGTGTTTGTTGCTCTTTCACGCAAAAGCTTCTGAACCGATTGCAATGAAATTTGGTACGTAGACATCTGGACAACTGGAATAACATATAGGCAAATTTTTATCCCGATATTCCTTCGGTATACAGACTTACACGGGTGAAACCGCGGGGCGCAGCTAGTCATTTAATAATTTGTTTATTTTTCTTCTTCTATTCTTACCCTAACTTAATCTTGTTATTTCCAATTTTTAAATCTTGGGCTGAGATCAAAATATATGAATGCATAGGCAGACATTTTCAGATTGCTTTCCTCTCAAAACAACTTGTACTTTATATATTTGTATTATATTTATGTATTGTTATGATACAATAATGAATCGATGAAATATAATACAATGTGAGCAGTGCGTTCGGGAACAGATAATTAAAAGAAAATGCTGTATTTTCCTTAAATTATCTGTGCTGTATACCTGTTCTCGTGATTTGTCTTATACAATAGCCAATAGAAATACCGGAGACCCAAATTCCTTGGTTCATATCTGCCGATATGCCACCGTTTTACCTCATGCCCAATTTATTTAAACAACTTTAATTCACAGACCGTCGATAGGATAGAATAGTGTTCCTGAAAAATTAAACCATCATTCCATATTGTTTAAACAATTGTTATTTATCAATGTAAAA
>NW_024045144.1:136689-150388 GCF_012273895.1 Zerene cesonia
ACGTATGTTAAACGAATCGAGATCGGATGTTTCATGCTGTTGTATCGTCAATGGCTTTTAATTTGTTTTAATATATAAAACTATTAAAATCCATATTATTTATGTACATGAATTAATTAATGTAATTTTTATTCTATCGAATTAATAAATTATGACCACAACCGAAATTTTGTGCGACTGCTAATCCTACTAATATTATAAACGTGAAAGTTTGTAAGTATGGATGTATGGATGTTTGTTACTCTTTCACGCAAAAACTAATGAACCGATTGCAATGAAATTTGGTACGTAGATAGCTGGACAACTGGAATAACATATATTCAACTTTTTATCCCGATATTCCTACGGGATACGGACTTACGCGGGTGAAACCGCGGGGCGCAGCTAGTATTATTATAATTTTTGCCTTTTATCTTATATAAATAATTTGTATCTGCAGAAATTACGCCACTCCCACAGTCAGCACGAGCGTATGAGCGTGGATTCGTTTCCCACGCACGATATTGGTCCGTTCCGACACGACACGACTGAATTTATCGCAGGCTCCGTCTTTCCCCCCACCGGGCCGAAGGGAAGGGTCGTTATTGAGGGGGGGAGGCCGGTTAGGCTGCATGGCGACTTTGTTTAACTTTTTTCAGGTATTTTCATTGTATAAAACTACCCTCAAAAAGTTATTTTTGAGGGTAGTTTTATATATAATGAAACTACCTTCAAAATAATTCAATTTATTTTCTAGGAAATAGATTAAAACAAGGAAATAACCTTTAAAGGTTCCAAAAGAATATATTTTAAGGTAGTTATCATTGTCTAGTTGACAAAAATGATTATTTAAATTACCGCTTATAATATTTTTGTGGGTGGTATCATGTTTTATGTATCGAATTACTGAAATTTTTTTTTGTGAATTAAAAGTGAGTGTTTAGAATGTTTTCGTATTTTGTAACTTTGTTCATTATGAGGTTAATATTCGAGTACCATCAAATTTTTATATCTTTTTTGTACGTTTTTAAAATTGGTTGTGTTACATATGTTATTTAAATACACGATTGATTTTTGTGTTTAATGCTTAAATACATATCCCAAAGATTTAGTATCTTCTACTAAAAGTATTGTATAAGACTGATTATTGTATAAATACATAAAAATTGTTGAAAAATTGTAGAGTTTTGCAGCTGTCGATTAGAAGTTAGGTGTATCACACGCGGTCCAACGGATTGCTTTTATATTGGTCGTGAGTAATTTACCACATTTTACTTTAATGAGCCGTTTAAACTACTTTTTAATACACTATTATTAGCTTTACTTGTATGTTTGTATGTCATTCACGTTTCAATTGTCATTGTAAGATCAAAATCGAATCTAAAGGAGTCTCTTACATACAAAGATGCAGGTGAAACTAATATATGTTTGTTAAAAAGCATATCATATTTAACGTTACTTGTTTTTTTTTTTCGTAAAAGTTATCTACATTTTTTTCTGCGAGATTTTTCAAAAATATTTTTATACTATATAAGTATGACGTTACTTTGCAAGACAGAGATGCAAATAGTGACGTTAATTATAGTTCTATCCCTGTCTAATACACAGAAATGTCACTAAGCGTGTGCCATCGTTGAAGTTCCTTGTTAATTATTAAAGAATGTTTCTAAAGATCTCATTATTGTAGAAAATAATATTGTATAAAGACTAACAACAGGACTAGAAAAATATGTCTAAAATTTAGTCTGTTTGAAATTGTTAAAAAGTTAGTTATATTTGCATTTTTTTTAATATATAGCAAAAATGTTTTTTTTTTGTATCGAATACGATTTGTAATTTACTAAAGGATTGAAAAACATCCATCAATAAGGAAAAGAATGCGTTCAATATGTTTCAAACTTCGTTAAAATTAAGACACACAGGTCCTATATTTTTAAAAGTGAATTACCTATATTCGATTTTTTTTAGAATAAATGTTTCAAAATTTTAATATTCCATGCATTCTTTTTTTTTTAAGTATTAGTCACAGAAGTTACTTTTCATGTGTCGATTATTTATTAGTACATAGTTTGTTGTAGTGTGATTAAGTTTCGTTTTATACGTATTTTTGTTAATAAATATTTTAAACATATTTTGCTTTTTCATATCTAACATCTCTGAATACAAAGCCAATCGGCATCTACATACATGATTATTCTTAACAGAAAATTAAACTGCCATCAAATTGGCAGAAATCAGTTTTCTCGAGTAAAAAAGAATCATGAAAATCGGTTTACCCAGTCAAATGACTGAGATAACAAACATAAAAAGTATAGTCGAATTAAGAACCTCATCCATTGTTGGAAGTCGGTTGAAAACGAACAATCTGCGCCGTTTTGTTTGAACGTGCTTATCTCAGGCACTGCGGAAACGATTTATAAAATTTGAGTTTGTTCTATCGTTGGATATTACGTGATCATTGAGTGCTATAGGCTATATATGTACCACGGGCGAAGCCGCGCGCATCGCATAAACATTTTTATGAATTAATCGTATTTATTTATTTTATGATCCGACTTTTAACTTTGACTGTGCGCGCGCAAATCTAGTTACTAGAAATATTTTAAATGAAAGTTACTGTCTGTTTCTCTCTTAACGTCTAAACCATTGCATCAATTTGGATACGCATGGGATAGCTTTTATCCCGGGTATCCCACGGGAACGGGAATAATGCGGGTCAATCCGCACTCTACCTACCGATTCCTTTGACTACGTGAGCGAAGTCGCGGGCGAAAACCTGTATTGTAATAATTTCATTTACTCTAACTAGCCATCTTATTTCAACCAACTTCATTTTCACAGAAACAAAATAAATTAAAACGCGATGGCTTTGCCAATAATATAAGGCGATTACATTTGGCTGTTTGCTTGTTTACATTCCGCCTTCCGCTATTAAAAAGTTACAACTGTAAACATTTGCATTCGTCACGTCAAATGTCAGTGTCACATCAGTGTTGTTGTGAGCGCGCCGCTCGCGTGGTAAACAATTCAAAAATATGAAATTGCCGGTCCGAAAATGTTATTATGTGGCAAAAGTTAGCTTCTGTTTACTACTAGTAGTTATGTTATTAAGTTTTTTCGAACAATGGCGAGGCAAAAAGCGATCAGTGGGAGCACAAGTGACAAATCTGAACGACGAGTACGAAAGAGAAATCAGGGAAGATGAAAATCGGATAGTCCCTGGGCTGGGGGAAGGTGGTGATGCAGCTCATTTGTTTGGTGAAGCGAAACGTCTTGGTGAAGAATCTGAGAAAAAACTAGCTATTAACGTGTATTTAAGTGATAGAATCGCGTACAATAGAACTTTAAAAGGTAAGTGTCGAGGTACAGTTAGATTTCGATAAATTATTCTGCACCGGTAGTATTGACTTTTATAATGAATATCTAGGACTCGTGGAGTTAGAAATGTTGCGGGTTGTATCTTAATTTATTGTTTATTATGATTGATATTTAAATGGTCAGAAATTGTGATAAAACTTGATTCACGATCCCTACATAAAAATTCTTTCAGTGATTTATTTATTGTGTTCAGCTCAGTTGCCCGCTATGATGTAAAAAAAGATAACAAAAACTTTATATATTCTTATAATATATTCGTTAAACAATGTTTGGCACAATTATAAACTCAAAGGGTAACTTAATTTTTTTAGCCTATTTTGTATTTGAATTAATACACTAATAGTAAATTCCAGATCACCGCAACCCAGCGTGCAAACGGGTAGTTTACGACGCGGAGCTACCATCAGCTTCCGTAATTGTCATCTTCCACAACGAGCCCTACTCTGTAGTGGTGAGGACGATATGGAGCGTTATCAACAGCGTGCGGCGCGACCAGCCGTGGTTCGCGAGGGCTAATCATGTTGAGAGGGACACTGGACGCAAAATGGTGCTTGGTGAGCATGCCTATAGTGTTTATAGAGCTCCGAAAGTGACTATAGGGCTCCGATAGTCTAGTTGTTAGATTTTTCTGCAGTTGTCTGTGTTATGATAGTTCAATATCACTAGAACATGTAGCTGAGTTGGATATTAAGGTGATAGAGGTTTAGTTTATGTTTCTATTAAGTGATTAATTTCCTATAAGAGCACACTAACCACTTTCCATACATACATTGTTTGGCTATTACAACATGTTTTCAGTGTTCATTTCAAAAAACACTCTTAAACAATTTCCTGAAACCGGAGGTTCCATGTTATTTCTTTCTTTGTTTACTGTCAGGTTATCCAGGGCAAGATCCTTCATCTCCATATGTGTACTTGAAGGAAATAATTCTTGTGGACGACAATTCTACTCTTCCCGAGCTCAAGGGCAAATTGAGTTACTACATACAAACGAGGCTGCCTCCAGACCTTATCAAAATACTCAGGTTACCTGATCGGTAAGTCATATAGACCTTACGAGACTCCTAATACATCTCTTATATTATAGTTCAAAAATGAATTTAAACTTTTTTTCAAATGAATTGAATGAGAATTAGTATATAGATTGTGTAACATATACGTAATGTGTTCAAATGTAAAATTGATTGATTAGAAAAGAGCAACTACAGCGTTTCTTGCCGTATTAGAAGCCTACTTAGATAAATACATGTTTGAGTTTTGAGTTTATAGTGAAATCAGATGGTGCAAAGTAATTGGTGGGTTTCAAAACATCGAGATGGTCATGCTTCATTATAAATCGAAAATATAACTCTTAAGTAGAAAGGCTATGTGGTTGAAAGATGCCTCCTTTATAACTAGACATGTTTGTGTATAACTTTATATGGAGTTGATGATTTATATAATAATACAATATATCATAGCCACAATAAAACAACAAAATGGTATGAGAAATAGGAAAAAGAATGAGCAATTTAATGCCGAATGCGTAAGTTAAACACAAGTGTGACTGACTTATAAATGTCCATTAGATCGATAGATATGAGGTACTATTATTATCTTTAAAGTCACATAACATTTTTGCTTAATTTAAGCGTAAAGCTAGGTACATACAGATGAATTCAACAAAGTTATCAGGGTAGGTTTGACTCGTGCAAGATTGGAGGGTAGTCGGAGGTCAACGGCGAGCGTTATGGTGTTCCTCGATGCTCACTGCGAAGCGAACGCCGACTGGCTAAGGCCCTTGTTGCAAAGAATAAAGATCAACAGAACGTCGGTCGTAACGCCACTCATTGATATGCTCGACCAATCAACGCTCGAGTATCAGAGCGGTCACGTGACCAAGTTTGAGGTTAGGTTTCGTTCTGCTTCGGGAGGTAGTTTATTGGGTCGTTTTCTAGCTTTATTACGCCAGTGTTCATGTAATTTTGTAAGTTTGAGTTGATTATTTGAGTAGCGAATTTGAAATCGCGTTTCTGGTTTTGAATTAATGGTAATTGATAATTTTTTAGTGTGTAATATAAAAGTAGAGGTTAATTGTATTTGGGATACACCACGGCGAACTTTTTGGTAAAGTAGTATATTGGGAGCATTTATTGTAGTAGTCATATGATTTCAAAAGCACATACGTATCAAATATAACGATTCATTTTTGCATATTCATTTGTTAAAGTATCGCGAGTTTGCTTCTCACGAAAAATAACGTGGTATAGCGTGGATAGTTATGGGTGAACACGTAACAATAATCCACCAATCAGGCCAGGTTTTATATATTTCCTTAGATGACAAGTGTTTGTGCAAATAGCCTAACAGATAAATTTTATTAAGCTACACCGTATAGACTAGCCGATACTTCACTTGCGAGGCTTTCTCCCCTTCTGATGACTAATTTTTATATATTTTTGATTGGCGAACTTGTAAAATTTAGAAGATCAAATAAGTTACCATTGGAAAATGAATGTTTACAGGAGTAATTATTTAATACTACAATTTTCACCTACGGAAAATTAGGTAGTATTAAATGAGTTACAATTCGAAGTTCTTTCATAGAATGAATGGAAATGAATTAGTAATCTTAAATTGTTCTGTAAGAAAAATTGGGTATCAAATGAGTAATTATCGTATTGTGGTATTAAACGAGTAATTATTGGGCCACAGCGTCGGTCTGACGCGGGCGCGTTTAGCGGGCGCGCGGTACGCGGGGGGCGAAGTCCTAGTGTTCCTGGACGCCCACTGCGAAGCCCAGACCGACTGGCTGAGGCCGCTGCTGCAGAGGGTCAAGGACGAGCCCCACGCAGTGGTGGTGCCCATTATTGACGTCATTGAGGCCTCCAATTTCTATTATAGCGTCCAAGATGCGGTCACTTTTCAGGTGCGAATGTTTAAACAGAAGTTTCTATGGGACATTTTATTTTTTCTCGGATTTCTTTGCTCGTTATACACTGTTTTTATTTACTGTTTCACTTTCGTTCTTGTGTTAAATGATAATTTCTGCGCGGAAATGGGTATAGCGAGGAAATCATTTATAATTCTTTTATATGTAGGGTTTTTGTTTAAATATGTATATATTGTCATACCGTCTAATACTTTTATGATGCATGAAAAGATTGAAGAGCCATTATCAAGATTTTTTTTTGCGGATTGAGCGAGCTGTAGTGTTAGCAATGAATGTGCTAATGTAGGTAACTTGAAAATAGTACATACAGCTCTCTTATTATTGAATTGCTAAACTGAATTACAACATACAGACAATCAGAGCTAGACGTAGCAATTGTTAAATTATTGAGTGACGTGCGATGAAAGCTTCCACGTCTTTCTATAGAGAAAATAGTTTGACAATTCAAAATTACTTGCAAACGCAGTCTACTTAAGTATATACATAAATGTTTGTGTTTGAGTTACGCTGCAGCATTTCCCATAATTTACAAACACGCCTCGTTTCCGCAAACAAACTTTCACGTGTTCTCTTATCGGCGTGTGTATTTCGTTGTTCGCACAATCACGTTTTGTTTTGCACTCTTCTGTTTATGTGTTGGTTGCTTAGAGTGTAGTATATGTGTACATATTGAGGGGACTGCATCAGAAATAACGCACGCACACATGCAATCAACGAATCATCGGTCATGGCCGGCTCTGTCGGTACATAGAGTGCACGCACACATGCGTATATATCGTTGCTCAGAAATAAGAATACGCGATTTATTTAAAAATATATTTATTATGCTGAGAAATTAAATCACTATTTAATTACTAAGTTGGTTTAAGAATAATATGACAAAAAGCAGGAACATTGCCCGTGCATAAGCGTGGTTTTTTCGTATTTAAAAAAAATTGTTTAGAGGTGTCTTTGTGATTTTTATTATGTTTTCAACACACTTTCAAATTAGCATATACTCATCCTGACACATATTAAAGATTTTTCTGGTTTGTTTCACTGTTGTGGATATACTTCAAGGCGATATAAAACGCATTTTTAGCCCATGTAGCCCCCTTGATATCGATATAGAAAATTTTATGCTAATTGAGTTGCACACGGTCTCCCAACGAACAGTGTTTATAACAAATTCTACACGCTTTTAAATAGAAATAAGAAATAGAAGTAGATAGTCTAATTTTAAATAGAATTAGGCTCTATTTCATCGTGCATAAGTTTTGTTTTCGCAAAATAGTTTTAGAGTTTTAATTCCTCATCACATTCATTACTTTTCATATTATTTGAGACGAGTTTGTAATCTAAAAGTATATTTTTATGTATAATTTTCAGGGTAATAAACGAGTATGAATCAGTTATCAAATTCTAATTTAAGTAACTGTACCATAATTGAATTACACGCCATTAATTATTTAATACTACGCTCGGTAATTGATAACGCACACTGCAGCATTGTGTATGATGACGTCATAATTTGCGATAATCATAAAAAAATCTAGATTGAGTTGACAATAGTTTAGGAGGACCTTTTTACCGCGCATTACTTCTATGTTGAATGAACTACCACTCTTCAGCGTTTCCGAATCACTATGACTTGGGTTACTTCAAAAAAAGAGCGTAGGCACTCGTCCATTAAAGGCCGGCAACACACCCGCAACTGTCCAGGTTGTGTGGATGCTTATGGGCGGCTGCAGTAACCGCTTACCGGTGACGCGCCTGCTCGTATTTCCGTTATTATATAAAAAAGTAACAAAATAACACAGTAGAAATTCGATCACCGTCTTCCTACGTAGAAACAACCTGCCTTAAGTAAGACAGCTCCTTACCAGAGAGTATGATAAAAGACCAAAATGAAGATTACAATACAAGATAAACCCAGTCTCATGGTGATTGAACAAAGAGCTCTTGGATGTTCCTTTATCAAGTAATAGCAAAATGATTCAAGTCCAGTCAGATGCTCAACGTCTGATTCTTTGAATATCATTCGTCCGTCTTATCATTTGTCCAGCTCTGCTGCGTTATATTGGAATGCCAGTTTTGTGTTTTGTAGTTCTGACATCTTGAAGAAGGTTTCATATTTTTTATAAAATAATTATAATAAAACAAATGTGGTCAACACTATTAAGTGTTCACATTAAATCGGCTTCAGCCTCTATTCAAGCTCCATAGTATAGTAGCGGTCTGTTCTTTATTGCATTTGCAATTCTGTATATGGGACTAAAATAATCATAACATAACATACTATATATGTCACCGTAAGATTGTAAAAACCGTTAGTTTATAGACTTACAACAACTTGTGAATTAGCAACATTTGTTTGCAATTGTACACGACATTTTTAAACGGTTCCACATTGATATATTACAACTTGCCGAAAAATAATAACATTTAATTATAAGCAGTATGTTACGTATTACAATAGACTTGTGGTCTATCGGTGTACAATATTACGGTGACATATGAGGCACACATATCGCTCTCCCTCCCGAGTACATCGCCCCGTCCCGCTCAGGCAGGGGCTAATGCGCGCGCGCATGCGCGGCGCCCGCACGGCCCGCGGCGACGTGCTAGTGTTCCTCGACGCGCACTGCGAGGCGGCCGCTGATTGGCTGCGGCCGCTGCTGCAGCGCGTCGCGCACAAACGCGACGCGGTACTCACCCCACTAATCGACGTGATAGACCAAACCACATTCCAGCTGGAAGCGGCTGAACAGTTTCAGGTTATAGGAAGGGTGGTTTTGGGGGTTGCACGATAGGTTAAGGGTTATGCGTTTTGGCCTTTTGAATCTGCGGTAATCGACGTCATGGAGCAAATCAATAGCTTGAACACTACTGCCAAGTAATAAGGTGTTAATTTGAGTGAATGATTTTACTGTAATTCTTATTATTTCATAAAATAATGAGTCGCAGTGGTATGGTTGACTGGTGCTCGGATTGCATGGTGGGTAGAGCGGTTGTAGTCTTTTGAATCTGCACGGGTTAATTTAAATAAACAGCTATGCTCGAAACACCAATCTGTATTCCTAGCTCTCTAGGTAGGACTACAGATTTGGGTTTCGATAAAAATAACGATAGCAATGAATAACTGATTTATACTAACACACATGTTCTGCTTTAGCATGTCTTCTTCTATTATCAGTAGAACTAAGCTAATGTTAATAATAGATGTACCTAATATTTTAGATATTAATATATTAAAATGTCTTGTTTATTTACTGTTTTCTTTTCGATTTTGATTACTGCCTCAAAAATGTATGTGTATGTGTCCCTAATTGAGATTTACATCTTAACAAGATCAAGGAATCATTCAATAATAAAATTCATATACTTATACAAGCGAAAAAAGATATTTGATTTGATTCTGAATGTGTCTCATCGTTCTTTTACTATAATTTTTTTATTGGTCCAACTAGTAGAATCTATGTAAGTAGAATCTTCGAAGGTTTTTAATGAACTGTTCATAATGGCTACTTGACATTAAAACATTTTAGATCATTATAAAGGCATGAATTGCTTGAAAAGGGGCAAATTTCTACGCATTGAATGAGGTTATATATATATAGATTGATGTGCAGGTAGGCGGTTTCACGTTCATGGGCCACTTCACGTGGATCGACGTGCCGGAGTGGGAGAAGAAACGCCGCGGGTCCGATATAGCGCCTACTTGGTGAGTTTTGGTTGGCTATTGAATTTGTATTTTGCATCTTAGTATTTATTTAGTAAAAAAAGGGGAACGAAAAAGACTGACGTGTCCGGAGAGAGGTACCAATCTAAATTCCATAATTAATTATTTTTACAAAAAACTAAACCGACTTCAAATTGTCAGATATGGACCAAAATTAAATGCGACCACAAGACAAGTAACAGCTTTTCAATATAAAAAGGTTAATCAAAATCACTTTACCCAGCAGCGCCAACACAACCAGCCCCAAGCGAATCGAATAAAGAATGTAAAAAAAAACTCCGTTCTACACCCCTTATCCCCACCAGGTTTCCAATAATAATATTTCATTTATTAATAATAATATTTAATATTAACTCTAGGTCGCCAACAATGGCGGGTGGGTTGTTCGCAATCAACCGCCAGTACTACTGGGAGCTGGGCGCCTACGACGAGCAGATGGCGGGCTGGGGGGGGGAGAACCTCGAGATGTCGTTTAGGATATGGCAATGTGAGCTGGTGTTCTGCTATAGATGGATTTGCTCTTGTGATAGTCTTTCAGTGCCTGAATTTCATCCAGCCGTTTCATTTAATATAACAACGGGTATTATTTAAGAATAGTTTTCAGACTAGATGGTGACGTAAATCAAAAGCCTGAGTCGCTAATGTAATGGCTGATTGAAGCAATTGACTCCAACGCACATTACGCAAATAAATGATTATTATTATAAATTATTTCTCTCTGTACAAAAAAGCCTGATATTTATGATAAATTTGTTGAACAACAGTTGATAAACAATGTTGCTGGAAACTGTTTAACACATTAGCACATTTCAACATGCGTCATCAACTCCGACACACACAGTGCTGCAAGCATTTCTGCAACAATTGTTTCTGCCACCGTAATATTATAATGTAACGCACGACATCTGTCCATGAATTAGGATCTGTAACATTTGGTTGACCGGCATTATTTTTCTCAACTGAACTGAACCGACACAATCCTAACATCTCTCCATTTCAAATGTATATTATATATATAACTCACTATAATAATAACTCACTCGCAGGCGGCGGAACACTGGAGACGATCCCGTGCTCTCGCGTGGGCCACGTGTTCCGCTCCTTCCACCCGTACGGCTTGCCGGCCAACTCCGACACGCATGGTGAGATGTTATATCCACCTGTGCTTATATTATACAGGGGAAACTTGTCTACATGCTTCCTGAGTCTGTATTCCCCGACGAGTACAATCTGGAGGTCTTCAAGAGAAGTGTGAACAAGTACCTTCTAGGGAAGCGCGCTCCGTTTTAGACCACATCTCAGCTTACCATCACGCGAGAACGTGGTCAAGCGCTTCCCTATCATGTATAAAAAAAAACTTTCGTATATTTCTAAGGTTTTTATGCAAAAACTGCAGGAGCGATATCAAAAATTCTTTCATTCACATATTGAATAACAAAAAAATTGCCTTTGTCTGTTTATCTCCGGAACAACTGTACATCCCTGTTTTCACCTTACATTCAAAACCCATCCATCCATTCCCTCTTTCCAGTCGGCAATCCTTACCCGACCCCTTTCCCCTTCAAAGCGGGCGACGCATTAGCAGCGGCGCACCAGCTCAGTTGCCCGCTATGACATACAAAAAAGTTGAGAAATTTTAAAAGAATAGAAAAAATATGATCACGAGGCAGGATTCGAACCTGCGTTTCTTGCCTAACCGTAGCAACGCCTAGCCTCTCGGCCACCCGTGATCCCGCCACAGTAATTGAATTTCTTCTACTCTTTCGGTTTCATGTGCCTCATGTGTTTCATATAAAGCATTTCAATGCTATAAAACTAAAAATAAAATACAAAAAAGTTGTTTTAAGTCTGGAATATATTAGAACGGAATGTCACAATTAATTCAGGTATAAACACGGCGCGCATGGCCGAGGTGTGGATGGACGAGTACGCCGAGCTGTTCTATCTGCATCGACCTGATTTGAGGGTGAGTTTACAAGCAGCAGACTTAGAGACGTAGGAGGTTCTCGATTTGAAATTTAATGCGAAATACTATTATATAGAAAATACACATCTAAAACAAAATATAAATGCCATCAAATCATCCTGTAAAAAAACCCAAGTCTCGCAGCTCAGTCTCTGTACAGTGAGATACTGCTAGTGAGATCCATATAATACTAACTCGGTTAATCTATTTAGTCTCTACTCAAAGGAGCTTCTGTCTTGAGTTATTACATAAGTTATTATCATGCCTATATGACAAATATGTTACGTTTTAAACAAATAGATCGACTTGGCCATCTCATCATCATCAACATAATAATGATTACATAGATAATATAGATAACTAGTGTTATTATATCGCCCCCCCCCCCCCCTCTCCTCCCCAGAACAACCCGCTCGTGGGCGACGTGACGCACCGGCGCGTGCTGCGCGAGAAGCTGCGCTGCAAGAGCTTCGGCTGGTACCTCGCGCGCGTCTACCGCGACAAGTTCGTTCCCGTGCGGGACGTCAGCGCGTTCGGCAGGTGCGTGCGCGTGGGCGTGGGCGTGGGCCAGCGTGGGCGCGGCTGGTGTCACTGTATAATCTGTGCCTATATAGAGAAAAACTTTCTCGTATCCTTTCTTCACCTTTCCCAGTCCCATTCTGCTTTCCTGTCGTCAATCCTTTCCTTATCCCTTTCCCACATAAGCGTGCAGCGCATTCGTAGAGGCACTACCTCTGCGAATGTTCATGGGCGCCGGAGATCGTTTAACATCAGATGAGTTGCGCGTTGCCCGCTAATAGCATTAATAAAAAAAAAACTTACCAGACCATTTCTACATTACAATTGGAGCACGCTTCGGCACGATTTGGGCCAGCTCGCATCGGGGAAGTACCACACTCCCACAGAAAACCGGCGTGAAATAGCTTACTACTGTGTCTCGTTCGGTGAGTGGGGGAGCCGGAGGGCTATATCATTTCACTTACCCTTCCCAGTCCTTTCCTTTTTTCCTCTCATCAATCCTTTCCTAATCCCTTTTTTCAATTTGAAGTCGACAATCCATTTGAAGAGGCGTAAGGTCTGCAATTGACCTTAATCCTCTACAAATGTTCACGGGCGGTGGTAGCGCATCCCATCAAGCGACCCACCAGCTCCATTGCCGACGATGACATAAAAAATTAAACAAAAAACGTTTATGTACGTTAAGTGTTTTGGTCGTTAGAAAAAAAGACGTGAATATGACATTAAATGTTGGTCATTGGTTAGGTTTTTAAAAATGTAATAATAGACGTGGTTAAATTAAGTAGTTTTCCAGATATACCCATCTAAAGTAAAAAAAAAAATCATGCTGTGTTTACTTGAAAACCCAAAATATAACTACAAAATTTTGTAGACCAGTAACATGATAATACAGTTTAAATACACTTGTCTAGGTTCCAAAACCCGTCTACGGGTCTATGCCTGGACAGCCTGCAGCGAGAGGGCGAAGCCTCCCCCCTTGGACTATACCCTTGTCATAAGGTAACATTACGCTTATTTATTATCCGACTGTGACGGAATGAGGGTCATGTTTTTCCAGTGTATGTATGTATGTTGCTATGTATATTCGTTCCTTTCGCACATGCGATACATTTTCACATCAAATTTTTTTCTGTCTCTGTATTTGCGTTTGTGTGTGTGTCTGTGTGTGGCAACGTCGTTCTCAAACGGATGTACTCATTTCGAT
>NW_024045144.1:150490-163052 GCF_012273895.1 Zerene cesonia
CCTTTTAAAGGGGCTAGAAGCAACGCAATACTTCGCGCTCTCTCTCAAAGGGGAGCTCCGCGACGAGGAGAAGTGCGCTGAGCTGCAGTACACCAGGTATCTCAGTTCGGAGGAGTGAGAGATAGAACCATTTATTTTAACACACATAAACACACATTAAACATGACATAATTAAAAAGAGTAAATTATGACAGAAAGATTTTTTTTTTTTTATAAAAACAAAAATAAATATGACGAGTGCTTGCGTGCGCCAAAAAGGGATGCCGCTAAGTAAAGCTGAGGAACAACAACTCAGTAGTAATTTTCAGTGACACCCTGAGTAATCATCATCATCAGCCCATATGTGTTCCCACTTCTGGGACACAGGCCTCCTATGAGGGTTCAGGCCGTAATCCACCACGCTGGCCAAGTGCGGGTTGGCAGATGTCGCATGTCGTCGAACTTTTGATTCTTGGACATGCCGGTTTCCTCACGATGTTTTCCTTCACTGTTTTAAGCAGTGGTGATGTTATCCACATGTGCAGATAAATTGAAAAATCAATTTATTTCCTGCACACTCGCCCGATCTCGAACCCCGACTTATCGATTTTGAAGTCCGAGGTTCTCACCATTGAGCCACCACTGCTTGAGTAATAATTCCTGAGTAATAATTCCTTGTTATTAACCACAAATATCTTTTAATTTTGTTTTAATCCCATTATAAAGGTTTATCTTAGAAAAAGAGTCCACTTAAATACGTCTACAACTAATCATAACTTTAGTCATATGGTAAAAAAAAAAACTTTTACACCTTGAACGAGTTTTAATACGTGCTTAAAACCCGCGCAGGTCACTATCGGACAGTGAGAGCGGCCGGCGAGTGCTGATGGTCACCTGCCACGGGAAGCTGAGGGGACAGGTTTGTGGTTGTTCCGTATTATTGTGTAGGCCCACGCACTATTTCCAGTTTTATACAGATTTTATCAGCTGTGTTTGTGTGCTTATAAACTCGCGTTTGTAATACCGGTAGGGATATCAATATATTTTATCTTCTACCGCGCCCGTGGCTTCGCTCTTGTCGTCCAAAATATTAGTATTCATGTGACATGTCACATTTTGAATCTAACGCCATCCAGCGGAATTTATCAAAAAACAATTTGTGTCGAGTGATTCAATACTATAATGAGTCTTCCAATGGAAATTATAGGTTTTCCCCGCCATAGAAACAGCATATGTCATCTCTAACCTAATGTCTCCAGACATAAAAAAAAATATCATAAAATCTTTTTCACGGACAGACTTAAGTCAAATATTTGTAAATATTCGTACATTTATCAAGGATCGGTGAAAACGCAATAATTTCATGAGTGTTTTTCTTTTCTTTATTTAATATTATTATTCTTCTTCTTAGTTTGTTCTGATTAGGATCGCCGAGATTAAATAATTCCCATACACTTCGTATAAGAGCAACTGAGACATCATAGTTGATTAATGAAAGATATCATCGGCGTCGTATAATTCATGCATTGAAATTACTACCCTATTTCGAGGCGTTACTGTTCAAAGTCCATTGTGTCAACTCATTACACACGTGTATTGCTTCAGACAATTTTTGAGCTTAATTGTGACTTCCGAGTTGTTCTTTAATAATGTTTGTGCAAATGAAGAATTGTGAACCCTCCCCCCACTTATCTCCCCCGCCCCTCCCTCCCCCCGGTCCCACAGCGTTGGAAGTACCTCCCGTCGCGGCAGCTGCAGCACGTGGAGTCGTCGCTGTGCCTGAGCGCGTCGCGCTCGGCGAGTGACGTCACGGCGCGACGTTGCCGCGCCGCGCCCGACCAGCTCTGGCGCATCGACTACACGGAGGAGAACGGCTTCCGGCTGAACAGTGAGTGCTGTACGCTGTGCGCGCGTTCATGAGCTCACTCATGTGTACCCACTCACTCACTCACTCACACACTCATGTAGTCACAGACTCATTTTTGCACCCACTCATTTAGTCGCAAACTCATTTGATCACACACTCATTTAGTCACACACTTATTTAGTCTCACACTCGGTTAGTTACAGACTCTTTACTCAAACACACATTTCGCCTAACTCATGCACCCGGGGCGAACGGTTAGTACGACATAAGACTGCGACACCGCCAAGTATCATCCAACCACATCTGTAGTATTGGTTGGGCAATCGTCCTCCTTTCCTTATATTTATTCATACTATTGTTAACTTAAAAGTTTGTAAGACTATCACTGTCGTATATGTTTGTCCCTTACACGTGAAAACTCTCACTATCACTCAACGGATTTTTATGATACTTTGCAGTGTTGTAGCTTATGTACCATAATAACATATAAGTGATGTACATACGCCATTTCCAAACCACGAATATTAAATAGCATTAAAATCGATCATGTTTAATAACAGAGGACGGTGAGCCGAGCGAGCAAGAGCTGAGGTTGCAGAAGCTGAGAGGACAAAGGTGAGCATTCTGTATTAATTCTCTTCCTTTTCATCAATTTAAACTATTCTTACACCGAATTTTATCAAAATCGACTCAGCCGTTTAAACGCAACAAACGTTCGGCTTTGACAATGTATGGTTTCAATATTATATACTTATAGTAGGGCGCCCAAGAGGGGATAGGCTCCCCTACTATTAAGTTTGGTAACTTTGTAACGTTTTATTGTTATTTATTATTGTATTATTTGTTATAATATAACATTTCTTTAATGTTATAATGTTCCGTTGTTTCATTTATATTTCGTTATCTTGTAAAATATTTTTACAGAAGGATATCTCGTTCCCTTATGTCATATAACGAGACGGACCAGCGGCGTCACCATAAAAAAGGAAAGAAGAAGAAGGGAAGGAAGGGAAAAAAGGTTATTGATTTTCTCATTTAATTTAATACCTATATTAATTGCGTACTTTTAAGTGTTTTGGTAATAATAAAGATTTTTTTATTAAAAAAAAAAACTGTGTAATGAGTTTAGTGTATATTGCAATAAAACTGGACTTTAACCTCTAACAGGCTGAGCAGTAATAGTATAGGAATGTAAATAAAGATAACATACACTAATTCCTGCTCTATGTCGCAGCAATAAACGCTATTTTCCCTTAATTTTGCAATGTGTTTCAGTCGAAGAAGGGCAAGAAGGACAAGTTCATACTGAAGCTGGTCCGCAGCGCGAACGGCAGCGCGCAGCACGTGGAGGCCGAGCTGTTCTGCCGCCACCGCCGCCTGCTGCCCAACGACTCGCTCGTGCGCGACGTCGTCGCCGCGCTCAACGACCGGGACATCACGGTCTGTGGCCGCGTGCCACGTGCCACGTGCCACGTTACACGACACAACACACGAGCCACGTGTTGCACGACACGTTACACGTCATACGTCACAAGTCACACGTCATGTGGCATTTCACACGTCACACGAGCCATGTGTTGCACGACACGTTACACGGCATACGGCACAAGTCACACGACACGTCATGTGCCACTTCACACGTCACACGTGTCACCTGAGATATTGTACACGTTACAGACATAACTCGTGCACATATCACACGTGACATGATAACATCACACACGACACAACTGTTTCTTGTGTTGTTCATAATTTATTTAAATTTTAATGTATATGTTTCTGCACCCTTTACATTTACGCCAAATACTCTCATCAATTAGAAATCGTATTAATCATACAGTATTAAATAATATTGAAATTCACGACTGTTAAATAAAATTTCTTCCTTTCTAATTCATTCTCTTCTTTTTTTTTCTTTTATAATCTGCTGCGTGAGTGTGTGTGTGTTAAAAAGAGATGTTTTTTCCTTCATCCTTTGTAAGAGGTCCAAATTGTCTAAAGCCCTTTGCGGTCGGCAGGTGATCAACAACGGGCGGGTGTTCGAGCGGCACCGCGTGACGGAGCTGCACCCGCCGCTCGGCGCCGCGCAGGTGCGTGCGGGGGTGCGGGGGTGCGGGGGCTCACACATGCAAACATATCATTTACACTGACAAAAACCGTTAATCATTGAAAAGAAATAAATGAGAAGTTTTGAAAGAACAGAAAAATTTGATCATGGGGCGGAATTACGGGTGGCCGAAAGGCTAGGTGGTACAACGGTTCTTCAGAAAGACGGGGGTTCGAATCTCGATGAATGATCAAAATTTGTTCTATTCTTTCTATTTCTCAAATAAATGTTTTGTCGGTCTCTGAAAGACCGACAAAACACCTGTAACACCTCTAGTGTTACAAGTGTGTCACTTAAGAGCGGGTGGCCCACCTCCTCTTTTACTTGCTCTGTCATAAAAAAATTCAAAAATAACGTATCACTTTTATTCCGGCCATAAATATTACTCTTTTAAATATTTCAGCCGAAAAAAGAAATTTCCACCAAAAAGCGAAAGGATAGAAAGAAGCAGGAAGTGCAGCCGGTCAACGTGGAAGTGGCCGAAAGCGCGCCGCAAGTGCGGCTCGCGCACGACGCCGGCCCGAACGTGATGCGGCTGAACCAGGACGCCGAGAAGAAGATCATCATCGAGGACTTCGTCGAGATCAAGCCGAAGATTGCGGCCACTGATATGCCCAAGGTATTCTATTTACTAACATTATTGTGGTTATTAAAAGCAGTGGTGGCTCAGTGGTGAGAACCTCGGACTTCAAAATCGATAAGTTGGGGTTCGAGACCGGGCGAGCGTGCAGGAAATAAATTGATTTTTCAATTTATCTGCGCATGTAAACAACATCACCACTGCTTAAAACAGTGAAGGAAAACATCGTGAGGAAACCGGCATGTCCAGGAATCAAAAGTTCGACGACATGTGACATCTGCCAACCTGCACTTGGCCAGCGTGGTGGATTATGGCCTGAACCCTCGTAGGCGGCCTGTGTCCCAGCAGTGGGAACATATAAGGGCTGATGATGTTATTTTCTGTGATTTGAATTTAAATGTGATTACTTTTAGTTTTATATTTTTTATCTAATATATAAAATTCTCGTGTCACAGTTATCGTTGCCATACTCCTCCGAAACGGCTTGGCCGATTTTGATGAAATTTTTTGTGCTTATCCGGTATCTATGAGAATCGGCCAACATCTATTTTTCATACCCCTAAATGATAAGAGTAAGGCAGAACAGCGTTTGCCGGGTACAACTAGTAATTTGTTTAAAATTAATTTTTAAGATTTGTGGTACAATTAAAATCAACAATAACTGAATCTTAAATAAATTTAATTTTTAAATAATTACTTTCTTCGTATTGTTATTTTATTTTTATGTCATTCATATCCATGTCATTTTATGGCAACTGAGCTGGCGGCTCGCCTGATGGTAAGCGATCACCACCGCCTGTGTACATTCGCAGAGATGTCTCCTCTTTTAAGGTATAAAGTTGGCCGCTTTTAAGGGGAAAGGGATAAGGAAAGGATTGATGATCGGACAGAAAGACAGGACTGAGAAGGATGAAGATAAGTTAACGTGCCTTGGTACAACCTTTCACGTCGATTTTCTATTCAATTCTATTTTGTAATATGCTTCACAGCGCAAGCGCAAACGCCCCCAGCGAGGCAAGACTATACCGCTCACCCGACAAAGGTATGTTTAGTTAATGTGTTTAATTACCTACCAGAGGGATCATCCATAATTTAAGTCACACGTTAAAGAAGGGGAGTGTGGAGGGGGGGTATTGTATCACCGAAGTCTAACATAGTGTGACAAAGGGCAGGGGGGGGGGGGTCAGAACCTTTGTGACGTCACATGTTAAGGTTTCAAATATGTTCTATGATACGATATTTAAGATTTTTTAAAATACCTTATATTATCAAAATCGAAATTGTTTGTAGTCGCATCACGGCCTCCGGCTTCTAAAATTGCGACAGGTTGTGATGAGTCGGGGCCAAATTTTGACGTAATTTACGGATGGTCCCCTAGTATCTTAAAAACTATTAACATTGAAAAAATATGTAATGTAGTTATTTTCGTATTTCGATAGTCAATTTTGAATTGTATTATTATAACAGAGAGGAGGAGCGAATAAAAACTATGTCGTTAGAGGAATCTCCGATGGATCAAGCGATGGTCAGAACACACGACGCGGTTTCTGGTAAAATGTTTCATAAACTTATTTATAAATTTGTAATAACGACTTTTTATGTATAAAGAGTATACTTTATTCGGTTTAAGAAATAATCACATTAACGATAATTTAATTTTCTATATCCCAAGATTGCCTGGAAGTAATCGATCCTAAGCTATACGGCCAGCGAAGTGTACAGTTAATATGCGTTGTATTTGCACTAAAGTGTTCTATTATTATTAATTTCAGACGAAGCGAAGCCGGCGCCGGCACACAGACACACGCCACAAACACACAGACACACACACGTACACTTGGATATAGATAACAAGGACGACGAAGACAATAAAGTTGAAAGACACTCTTATAAAAATGACAAAATGGACCAACACGCTTATAAAAACGACAAATTGGAACAACACGCTTATAAAAACGACAAATTGGAACAACACGCTTATAAAAATGACAAAATGGCCGAATATGCTTATAATAATGACAAAATGGCCGAACATGCTTATAATAATAACAAAATGGATGAAGAAAGAGTTGAGAGAAAAGATCGAGACAAAATAATAAACTTTAAAAAAGTTTTCGATCAAGTTGACAGGAACATTGTCAAAAACACATACGATCTAGATACGAAGGACGATTATAAAGTGAAAAATGACAAAGTGGATGGTTATAAACATACAGTGAATGTGGATGGTGATAGATACAAAGTGGATGATAGAGTTGTGTACACCGACCCGGCGGGCAGGAGTGATGAGAGGGAAGACAGCGGATTCGATGCTAAGGTGGAAGCAATACGGGATGATGTAAGTAAAAAAACGACTATTTTTTATGAGAAATTTGGAAGAATAGTAAAAAATTTGATCACTAGGCGAGATTCGAACCCTCGTTACGGTTAGGCAAGAAAAAAAGAAGACAATAATATATGGAAAAATAAAATTGTTTTAATTGTAAAAGTAGCTATTAAAACTTCTATCTCAACCTTCTTCGTGATAAATTTCATCGTTGTCAGTTTAACTATTTCGACCATGCTGAGTGTTTTATTATACACTATCCAATTAATTATCATGAAGAATAAAAATTTAACTTACGATATATATTTTTTATTTTACATTTGTTTTTTCTAAAAACATTTCACAGCAAACTGACACAAGCCCATCGTCTTTATACCACCGTACTCAAGACGTCGGCCAAGAACCGTCCCCAATGGCCCAAAACCCCCGTAACGGGGACACGGGATCGAACACACCGGCGTCCGCTGAGGACCAACGATCTCTGGGGCAAAGTGTTGGCCCAAACACAAGGGGAAGGGATTTGGGACCGCCCCAGGGTGGGCCGGTCAGGGTGGTTATGAGGTGAGGAAATAAGTAGTTGTGGAAGTTTGTAGTACCGTAGTAGTTTTTAGTTTTTAGTAGTTGTTAGTAGTTTTTAATTAAGTAGTAGTAGTAGTAGTAAGTGATAGAAAATAACAGATGTATAAATTATTCTTATATCCAACGCTTGCTATTTTGGAATGTTATTTGATTATCAAGTATGCGACGTTCGCGATAATGTAAAATTGTGGGTCTGCCTTGCTACTAGTTTTTGCTCGCGGCTTCGCACCCGTTAAATTCGGAGTAAAACCCCCTTCCCCCTTTTTTGTGCTATTATACATATAAACCTTCCTTTTAATTCAATCTCTATCTATTAAAAAAACATAAAAAAACTGTTGCGTGATTTAACAGATCTAAGCGTACAGACACACATAGCGGAAAGCAACTGTTTTATGATATGCACTGATTAGGATCGACAGATAAAATAAACTATAAAAGCAAGTCAGACAATTTAGTTTATTCTATCATTTAAGTGTGTTTTTTTTTTAGTTTTTTAAACTATATTTATATATTATTTAGTTAGAAAATAGTTTCGTGATAAATATTAAATTATAATTGATTATAACAAATTCACAATTGCAGATCGAATCTCACTTTCAATTTGGGCGATGAATTCTTCAATTGGAAACAAGCCGCAGACGACGTCGCGTGAGTTTATATCTGTTAATATTATGAAGAGATTTTTATTTGTTTGTCACGATTTAACTTAAAAACTACTAGATCGATTTTCGAATCCTTTTTACAATGCATCTTTTCGATTGAGTGCTATACTATATATAGCAAAACTAGAAATATAACATTTTAATTGTAATATATCGGTAATTGAGTACATAATTAAATATTTATCTCACAGAAACCTTCTCGGCGAGTTAACGATACCGGGCAACGCGACCAAGTCGAGTAGTGAGTTCGATAGCCAGGAGCAAGAGAACACAGCGCCGAGAAGAGAGGGGAGAGGGAGGGAGAGGGATACACAAGAAAAAGGGAGTGGAAGAGACAGGGAGACACAAGAAAAAGGAAGGGGGAGTGAGAGGGAGTCTGGCTCTTCCGAGAGCAGTAGTGAAGAGAAATAAACTAAGCAATTATTATTGAAAGGATTTAGGTAATTGCGAATGAAGGGTAGTGTTAAAAACTCCTGAATCACATTTCTGATCGTTAGGATAGGAAAGAATTTTGATAAATCTTACCTTTCCCGCCCGGGGGATAAATTGGGGGATGAAAGTTTGTACCATGAAGATTGATTTTGACCACGCGAATATAATGTCACTCATTATTTTAAAGTCTTAAAGCAGTCCTAATTCCAGTGCTCGACATTTCGATAAATGGTCTAGGCTAAAATTGAATGACTAACTAATAACGTAGGCAGGGACGTATTTATTGTTAAATTATAACGTGTTTGACTACAATGGCGTGCTATTTAATAAAAAAAATAATTTTCTAAATTTATAGAATTACCTAACATTCGCAATTACGTCAAAGCAATTTCTGCTTCACATTGCAAACCTAACGCAGTACTATATGTTATCAGTTAGGCTTTCACTCTTTTTAAATTAATTCTTAACCTATCAGTATGTAAAAGTTCATCCAAATTGCATCAGCGATCTATGTGGTTATTATTAGATGATTATTTTCATATGTTTAACAGTTTTAAATATTAGCAAACGATGTGCGTTTGTAAATATTTTGTTAATAAAATTACACTCATACTATACAATCTGCGTAATAATTGATAAAAAATAAATGTATTTTTAATCGACTGTTATAAAGAGAAGGAGGAGGATCTATGTGCGTCTATACGTATTTTTTCTGTATGTAAGACCATAACTTAGGCAATTGTGACCCCATTTATTATAATTACCCCGTGAATTTATTATAAGAAAAAAAATATATCTTAAAAACGGTGCATAATTGAACTGTGAGACTGCGCATGTACTTGTTTTTATTGTTATTATTTATCTTAATTATGCCTTTTTAATAAACTCTAGTAGGTTTTGAAAAAACACTAGGTTTTATGAAATTTTTTAACTAAACTGATTCTTTGTTCAATTATTTTTTGTTCTCTTTTAACAAATTTTGAATAGTCAATTATAAAGAGGAAAGTTGGCAAATGAAACATTGGTCATGTTAATTTAGAAACCATATCAGAACCACATATCACCTATTGAAGTATTTATCGTATCGTATATTATATAAAAACACACTTAAAAGTTCTTTAACGTTTGAAAATAAAAGAATTTTAAGAATTTTTATAGAAAATTAGTATTGGTATAAAAAGTACTTTTTTTATTTATCTATTATAAAAGATATATACAGCTTATTTTGATTTTAACTTAAAATAGTAATTGTTTTGAACTAGTGTCCTATTTCTCAGTATTATTTAACTTAATCGGATCCGTCCTAATATAGTATACTCATTTAACGGCTAATAAATTGATTAGTTGTTTATTTGCTATTATATACAAAATGTGTTACTGTTTACTTTACAATATGGTCTGAATATATTTTTTTGTATAAAAAGACTGCTATGAA
Source organism: Zerene cesonia (assembly GCF_012273895.1). Lineage (NCBI taxonomy): Eukaryota > Metazoa > Arthropoda > Insecta > Lepidoptera > Pieridae > Zerene > Zerene cesonia. The sequence goes on from NW_024045144.1 coordinate 160,458, forward strand.
AAAGACGTAACTATATAATGACTAACATATCCAAAACCGGTTAAAATATATAAAAAACAATTAAAATATATACAATGGAACTAACACAAATTTAGTATTTACTAAATACAAACAAATAGAGAATCACGCTCAGCATTTGCTGAGTAAACACTTGCAATATCAGCGCTGATATTCAGCAAGTGTTTGTACCTTTTTATCCTCCTGCGAAGGAATTTGATTCTTCCAATAAACTTTGGAAACAGCTGATAGTTATTAACTAAAGGTTATCAGCCTTTAGCAGGCATTTTAGTAGTCTTTATGAAGAAAAAAATAGTTGTTTTATCATGTAATATTTGATATATTATTAGTAATGCGGCGGTTTTTGCATAATAAAAAATTGTGATGTTATGTTTATAATAATAATGTTATATAAGAAATTATTACGACACTTTCTAGGGCGTTACATATATTTTAGGCATTGTGTTTTTAGTAAATGTGAAAATTAAACTTATTTTTATTATGAACGCCACGTGTATATATTCTCTATTGTATACTATTCGAAAAATGTATTTTTATAGCTTTAATATCTCGTATATTTCTCTAAATCGAATCTGTATTTATATCGTTAAGTTTGTTTTAGTGAAATAAAGTTGTATATTATATATTTTGTGTGAAATTTTCTTATTCATTAGTGATGTTAAGAAACGTATGAAGACTGATTTTGTTTTTTTTTAATACCTACTTACCTATATTTTTTAGGTCTTTTTCTGGTATGGATGATTGAATAAGATAATCCAACTGAAGTAACAGAGGAAAATCCTGCAAAGAGGATAAATAATATTTTCACTGAGGAAATGAACAGTTATAGCGCCATCTATCGGAATAAAATATAAAAATTGTAGTGATTCATTTTCGAAGCGGTTTCTACGTTAACACGCTTTGATTATTTTTATCTGTTTGTTCGTTATCGACTTCTTTAGACAATTAAAACTTTTTACACTTATCAAGGATCGGAGACAATACAATAATTTTATGAGTTTATCTTATTTTTATTTTCAATAATTTCCAAAATGACAAAAATCCGGCTTGTGCCGACCCGATATTACACAAAATTTCATGAGAATCGGCCCAGCCGTTTTGAAGCAGTATGTAAACTAACATTGTAACACGAGAATTTTGGAACGAAGTTCGACGGAAAAAATTCTCACGAAAAGTTGTAACTCTCTCTCTCTCTCTTGTAGAAACGAAAGGAACTTCACCCTATCCGGGTATCTTTTGATACCTCTCAGTTTTTTATATATATATACAGAGATTGTAACTAAAATATATTAAAAAGGAAAACGGACCTAAACTAGACCCTTGCGGGACATTGGTTTATATATCAGCGTCTGGTGAGTTTCGGCTTACCAATGAAAACTCATGTCGGTAACAGATGAGTAAAACGCTATAATATCTGAAACATACTTGGTCCCATAAAAAATAAATTTTCCTCAACGTTTTGTGTTCGACATAATCGATAGCTTTAGCAAGACCACAAACACACTCTAATGCAATTTATTCACTTTCCGAGTTATATAATAAATGTTAAATAAAACGAATAAAAATAATAAATTCATATATTCCATAATTAATACAACATAATACACATAAATAAGTCTTTGCGTGATACACTCATAGGGTGGTATCACCACGGAATGAAGTATCACTGAAAGCTATTTACTAATCTCATTATTCGATTTCGAGGTTTCTTTGAACAACGCGTCCAACGCACTCAATTGGGTTTTCGACAATTTCGCCCCCTTCATATCCAGGACCTTGTGGAATTCTGCAATCGTACTCTCCGGCAATAATTGCAGAAACTGACCCACGAACCCTTCCAAGTGGTTATCCAAAGGCGCCATCACCAACTTCAGAATCATCTCGGCTTTCGTCATGAGCTTGATGACAACTTTCGTGTACGTGGTCGGCGCCGGCCTCTTCACTTCCGAGCCGATCGAGGGCAGCTCCAGCAAAGCAGTTTTCAACATGTGGGTGTCCAACAGCAGCTGCTCAGAGCCGACGGTCGAGATGGGCTTGCACTTGTAAACGTTCTGAATGAATTTCGGTATGAAGGAGTTCGCAAATCTGATGCAAAATTGCGTGAAGTACTTCCGCGACGACGCCAAATTGTCCCGCAAAATTGGCACCGAGTTCTTCAGGTGCATAATTATTTGGGTGACGTAGGAGCTCTGGTCGCCGACCGTGTCGAAGTGGAGCCAAGAGATCTTGGTCATCGCCTGCAGGGCCGGCTCGCAGGCCAGCTCCAGGTCTTGCACAAGCAGCTGGATGCAGGTGCTGATCATTTTGTGAAACAGATCCTGCTCGGGGCCGAGGTCAATTCTGTGGGCGAGCGCGGGCGCCACTTTTTCTTTCAGCTTCTCCTCCAAATGGACGGTGGTTTCGAGACAATACTCTGACGTTGTTATCACGCTGGTGATTTTCGCGATTTCCTGCTTTGTGTACCTGAGGGAGAACTTTTCTTAATATAATTTATTTACATAAATTTTTTAATGTACCATCACATACAGGAGTTGTTCTATATTTATTTGTGGTGAGTGTGGTGTGCGCGTGAGGCGC
>NW_024045144.1:164052-167966 GCF_012273895.1 Zerene cesonia
TTATGAAAATGTGCTCAAAGTTTTTGTTTTTCTTTTGAAACAATGTTATCGCGGGTCGCGTTAGGGAGCTGGACGGAAAAACACAAGATCAAATCTAGATGCGACGACACTTTATGCTATAGTTACAAGTTACTTACTTAATACAATTTTATTTTTATGTCACTGTCGGCAATGGAGCTGGTGGGTTGCCTGATAGTAAGCGCTGCCACCGCCCATGACCATTTTTAGAGGTGTAAGGTCGATGGCCTCCACTTCTACAAATTGATTGTAGACTTCTTATAAGAAAAGGTTTAAGAAAGGATTGATGGGAAAAAAGTGTGGACGGGGAAAAAGAAGTGTGGTACTTCCCCGCTGGGAGCCCAATTCGTGCCGAAGCGTGCTCGACTACCACATACGAAATATCTCATAGAGAGCAAGCCGGTTATTTTTCGTTTCGTCCTTCTAATTCGCATGGAACAGTTACAACTCAAGTTACAATGGAAAAGAACTTCCACATGGAACATAGGTGTTCCTTGACACCACTTAATTTTTTATCGGTTCACAAATTAACACACACACAAGCTGAAAAAGTATTGACCAAATTACTTTTGCGATGTAAATTCCTAAATTAGTGAACACATCATGACACGAATAAATGCGTCTTTCTCTCTTTGTTTTTTTAAGTGTATACTAAAGGATAAACTTTAAACTGATAACAATTAGGTAATTCTCAAATTTTCTTTTAACGCAGAGTAAATCTAGCCTCAAACCTCAGATCAGAGAACCCGAGAAAATATCAAAGTTAATCCCAATATTCTTATAGTATGAACAGGACCTGTACATAGGAGAATTTCCGAAAAACCGACAAATTCATTTGTCATATTCATTATGTTTCATCCCAATAACATAAGCGTTACATCAAACATTAGTGACCGAATTGACATATCATCTGTCACGCCACTCCAAGCCCCTCGCCCACGAACTCGTAAATCCTTGTTGCACGGCGACAACGCTGAAAAGGAACGATGCACTCTAGATCTCGTCGTCTACATAACTTACAAGCTACTCAGCTCAGCTCAGCTTGCAGTGTTGCGTCTGATTGCAGGGTCTAACAATATTTACACACTCGAAGCACAGCAAATGGAAGTGTAGGACCCCCACACTAGGTCCGGCGCACTCACCGAGCATGGGCTCGCCGGTGGAGAGGCGCGCGCACTGCGCGAGGCACTTCTTGTAGAACAGGAACAGGTCGGCGCAGCTCGCCAGCACGCCGCCCGCGCCGCTGCCCGCCTCCCCCGCCTGCCCCACCTCGCTCAGCTCCATCGTCTTCGCTTCCTTATCATATTTAGTAGCGCACATATCAATTTATACAACCCAAAAATACTGCTTATAAATCGATGATTACATGACTCATTTCTAATTATTTCAGACACAGGTCCCATATAAAAAAGTCATATGTTTCTACGCTGTCTTAAGTACTCGTAGAAGTTGAAACACCCTGTACATCAGTGTATAATACATACATTGTGAATAATTGTTAATGTTGTTCAATCGAGCATTCGCGAACACAATTTAAAAACGACTCAGTGAAGAGTTCATGCTTAAACATAAGGAATAGCATAGGACCAATAATAGCTCCCTGTGACACTCCATATATTGTAAATTATGTGCAATAATTTTAAACTATTCTACACAAAATCGTTATATACTAATAAATAAAAAATATAAACATTATGTACACTTTCTAACAATACATGTGATTCTTGAAAAGTTTCATTGTTATTTTTAAATATTTAAGACATAGTAACCGCATCCAAAGCTACGTTACGATTTCTTACAGCAAAATATATAACTATTTACTCTATAAATATATATTTCAAAAGATAAAATGACACAGGTAATAGACGAATAGCTCACTTGTATAAACCGATCCATGAGCGAGCGCAGGTTGGTGTCGAGGCTCTGTATGTAGAGCGAGAGGTGCGGCTCGAAGCAGCGGCCGATGAGGCCGAGCCACGGCGAGCTGCCACCGCCCTGCCCCTCGGCCGGCTCTGACGCCTGTAGTATATGTTTATTCAAATTCTTCATTTTATTAAATGATAACAAGTAATACTTTTTTCAGGATCACGGATGCCCGAGAGGCTAGGCGTTGCTACGGTTAGGCAAGAAACGCAGGTTCGAATCCTGCCTCGTGATGAAATTTTTTCTATTCTTTCAAAATTTCAATGCTATAAAACTAAAAATTAAATACTTTTTTATTTTTAGTTTTATACCATTTAAATGATAAATTTGCTACGGTCCTGCAAAAAGACGCAGGTTCGAATCCCGTTCAGTGATATTTTTTTTATATTCTTCAAAGAATTCTCATTGACAACTACGAATTCTAACAATAGACCGAATTACGACAATAACAATTTTCTATCAATCAAAAAAAGAATCACGTCACTCGGTTGGAAACTCACGGAGCTATCGAGTAACCAGAAAAAGGCCAATGAAATGAGAACCATCTTATTTTTTTGGGTTGATAAACATTCACATGGATGATAATGAGTAGAAACACTTATGAACTTACTTCATTCTCATCATCAAAGGATATTTCTTTGTCACCGCCACTTGTGTCCAGCGTTTCAGTGTTCGGCTCAGTACCTGAAAATTTTGTTACTAAATTGTTGACAGTCTTAATTCATATAACGTAAAGGTGGATGCTTTTGAAAGTTGTCTTTTATGAACAACCAATTTATTGAAAATCAATGAAGACATTTTTTAATATTTTTAATTCTGTGTAATTTCAATAATTTCGTATTAAGAGCTATTAAACGTATTTTAATGAATTCGATTAGTCGAATCTGTTACCTCTTCCAGGATTAAGATAACAAGTGTTGAAATTCAAAAATTTTCCAAAAATATTTCAGCCGGGCGGTTAAATCTGCGTTTCTATCACCTTTTCATCATCATCATCATCACCCCTACACCTACCCAGGAACCTCTTGTGCAACAGCATCTCGAAGTTGTGCGTCTGCTGGATCGCGTAGAGCAACAGCTTGCAGTCCAGCTCGCTGCGGCGCGCCGCCATCAGCGAGCTGAGGCTCTCGCGGGTCACCTGCGTAACGGATGTCTTTGATTTGAGCTCAATGAGTAGGGGATGTGTTGTCTACTTTTTTCCATATATGGTTAGACTTAACCATTTTCTACAAACATACATTTGCTTGGCTGAAGAGAGTAATTTAAAAACGATTACTATTGGACAATAGGGTTCGAAACAAACTATTGCACTCTGTCAAAATTATAGAGGTAGTTGAAAGACATCGGTAATTTTTCGAGGATTCAGGGGCTAATAACTTGTCACAAAAAAAATCCAGAACATTATTTACAGTCAATTAACAATACGAATTTTATAAATCACACCTTTGCACTGTATCAAACTAATCAAGATCATTTTACCATTAAGGTTAATTTAAGAGAACATTCGAGACCAGACCCTCTCGTGGTAAGGGTCAATTGAAAAGGGCTTGGCAATATCAATTTGATGACATTTCACTTCGCACAGAAAGAAAACCCTTTGTCATAGCTCAAAAAGCAGCACGAACCTTACAAAACTGGTACGCAATCCGCTCGCTGAGCCTCCAGTGCGGCGGGAACACGTTGGCCAGCGTCTGCTCGAAGGCGAGCAAGTGCTTCTTGAGCCAGGCGTAGCGGCGCGCCACGTGCGACAGCCACGCCTGCTCCTGCTCGCTCGAGAACAGGTGCTCGTACTCCTGTGCAACCGACATATTTCTTCAAGTAACTGCAGACGAAAAGATAAAATAAAAGAATTCTTCAAATACTGAGGGAGACACTTTTGAAAATATTCTGAACATCAGAAATTATCATTTACACAAAAACCAACACGAGCGACCTGCAGCTGCAGCGCCTGTACCCCCACACAACACACAACA
>NW_024045144.1:168966-171081 GCF_012273895.1 Zerene cesonia
GCGCGTCGAGCGCGCCGCACGCCTCGCCCAGCGTGCGCGCCGACACGCTGCCCTTGCTCGCGCCTGCGCACAACAACACAACACGTCACGCTATTTATCCAAACGAATTATAAATGTGTAGTTCGGCGAATTACTTAAATCGCAAGAACTATATGCAATTATACAGGTTTGTAACCCTTTACACAATAATTTGTGAAATAATAACGTACTGTGCATACGAATGTAGTTCTAAATGCCACCTTCTTGAAGAAAATGTGTGTTGTCTGTTTGTCCAAAAAAAAAAACGCATGATCGGTGTAACACTTGTGTAATATGGTGTGACACTTCTTGAGTGTGGTGTGATCCTTTTGTAATATGGTGTGACACTTGTTGGATATGGTATAACACTTGTTGGATATGGTGTGACACTTCTTGAGAGTGGTGTGACCCTTTTGTAATATGGTGTGACACTTGTTGGATATGGTGTGACACTTCTTGAAAGTGGTGTGACCCTTTTGTAATATGGTGTGACACTTGTTGGATATGGTGTGACACTTCTTGAGTGTGGTGTGACCCTTTTGTAATATGGTGTGACACTTATGTAATATGGTGTGACACTTGTTGGATATGGTGTAACACTTGTTGTATATGGTGTAACACTTGTTGTATATTGGGACACTTGTTGGATGTGGCGTGACATTTATGTAACCTGGTGTGACACCTATGTAATTCGGTGTAACACTTGTGTAATATGGTGAGACACTTGTTGGATAAGGTGTGACACTTATGTAATATGGTGTAACACTTGTTGAATATGGTATCCCACCCATGTAATTCGGTGTAACACTTGTGTAATATGGTGTGACACTTATGTAATATGGTGTAACAATTGTTGAATATGGGGTGACACCCATTTAATACGGTGTTACACTTGTGTAATATGGTGTGACACTTCTTGAGTGTGGTGTGACCTTTTGTAATATGGTGTGACACTTATGTAATATGGTGTAACAATAGTTGAATATGGGGTGAACACCCATTTAATTCGGTGTTACACTTGTGTAATATGGTGTGACACTTATGTAATATGGTGTAACAATTGTTGAATATGGGGTGACACCCATTTAATTCGGTGTTACACTTGTGTAATATGGTGTGACACTTATGTAATATGGTGTAACAATTGTTGAATATGGGGTGACACCCATTTAATTCGGTGTTACACTTGTGTAATATGGTGTGACACTTATGTAATATGGTGTAACAATTGTTGAATATGGGGTGACACCCATTTAATTCGGTGTTACACTTGTGTAATATGGTGTGACACTTATGTAATATGGTGTAACAATTGTTGAATATGGGGTGACACCCATTTAATTCGGTGTTACACTTGTGTAATATGGTGTGACACTTATGTAATATAGTGTGACACGTGTTGAATATGGTGTGACACTTGTGTAATATGGTGTGATACTTGTGTGTAATTTATATAACATACACACCAGTGAAAGCCTGTTTAAAATCTGCCAATATCTGCGTGGCGAGGTCGGCTCGTATCGCGTGAACCTCGTCCCGAAGGGCGTTCAGTTCGCGAATGTCGCGGTAACATTCTAGATGTTGGAGCACCTGCAATGTATATAGTATAATCTATACATATAATGTTTAATTTAAGGATAGATAGATTGAATTTTACATATTCATTTGATTTTATATGTTACAAAAACAAAAATGTTATTTACAGGTACAGCATACAACATGTAGTGGATAATATTAATTTATTCACCTCCCAAACAGAAATTGGAGTACTGTTACAAATATGATGTGTGTGTATGTATGTCTGTGGATGAACCAATTCTGATATTGTTTTTGTAATTTTTCATCACATTTAAAATCTACTACATATTTTTTAATTACTGTTTTTTTTCTTTACTTTACTATACTACTCTTATCTTAATTAGTAAAAGAGGTTATGATTATTATTTTCATCATATATTTTCTTTTGGATTCATAAGTACATATTTTAAATCTACAAGTACATAACAATTTTATTCTAAAAAACGTCTGTAAAGCTAGAAAGGTCAAGTCGGCAGAATCACTCGAATTATATCTCAAAATTTAGTGCTCATTTAGTGC
>NW_024045144.1:172081-187037 GCF_012273895.1 Zerene cesonia
CACTAAATGAGCACTAAATTTTGAGATATAATTCGAGTGATTCTGCCGACTTGACCTTTCTAGCTTTACAGACGTTTCTAAAAACCCCACCTCCATAATAGCTTGCAGCGGCAACACTAGCTCCTTGTACTGTCTGTTCTGCGCCAGCGCGCGCAGCGACGCCGCGCCGCCGGCGAGCATGTGCAGGTGGTTAAGCGCCGTGATGGCCGCAGTGAGGTTCCACTTGGCGCAGTCTAGCTGCTTGATCTCCGATGTGATCTCGCGGACCATGCTCTCACTGCGTTCCGCTTTCTTGTTTATATCAGTTACCTGGTTGAGGGTAGGCATAAAAATTTTCTTGTTTTTTTTTGTATGTTTTTATATATATATTTATTTATTTACAATTAAGACGGTTTTACACCAATAACATTAATTATTAACTATCAATTTTTACATTATGTACCATCATTTCATTTTATAAGAAATATGTATGACACCATTACAATTAAACACATTACATAATTACAATTATGATTATATCTGGGAGGATATGCCCCAGTCACCGCGCTGGGCAAGCCGTGCTGGTGGTGGTGCCGCAGAAAGAGACTTAATTTAATCGGCAATGCTGCTGCCCACTGTCGATTATTTAAGATTTGAAGTCTTAGATTATGAAATATGATTATGATTATGACATAGGGTAGATGTGGTATGCTGAAGAGAGAGAGAAGTGGAGTGCTCTGGGAGAGGCCTACGTCCAGCAGTGGACGGGGATAGGCTGAAGTGATAATGATGATGAATTACTGACATTCAGTTATATGCTACATAAAGACATTTCATTAGATGTAACTTTCACAGAAGCTCAGACATGCCGACAACAATGATCTCCATCTATCCGCAAACAGATCACATTCTGGGTTATCCTTGTGAGTGAAGTGTGAGCAGGCGGGATTGCGAAGAGCTTGTGCCTGCAGCAGTATTTTTTGGCAAAAAAAATTTACACAACATCGCTCAAATCGATAGCATCAATTTTGCCATAAAAAATCATGCAGATGGAGGCTAATTGATTGGAGTTCCTACATTTTATGTTGATGATGAGCACAAATAATAGGTCACAAATTGTAAAATAACTGTATGTATTTGAAAACTACACTCTGAAATGGTGGTGTATATTTTTTCTTTTGTATTTTGAGAATTCAAAGTGCTTCTTATCCATGTCCATTGCATTTACCTTCCCTTTCAGATCTAGACATCTAGATCGACAGAGAAGTATCTATCAAGATTTAGAAATCATACCTGTAAAGCCAATTCAGCTATACATTTCTGTGCCTCCAGCAGGGCCTGATGGCCAGCTATCCTCTGGTCATGTTGCGCACGCACCAGCCGTCGTATGTCGTGCTGTACCGCCGCGAGACGAAACTCGCACCTCGCCGCCGCAGTTTCTACACCTGATAGAGACTGCTCTGTTGGAAACACTCGGTTGATGTAAGACACGGCGTCGAACTGTAAAGTGTTGTTTAAAGCTCGTGAATGTGATGTATAATGTACCTTGACTTATTATTTTGTTGTGAGTAAGGTAATCTGTAAAGGATGTGAACCAAAAACAGACTTACTTCGTCACTGTCGAACTGTTCAGTTCCTCCCATTAACTCTTCGATTCTGCTCATTACCGAGGCCGGGAAATTCAATTGAACTTCAGGACCACTGTCCTTGTCATCAACGTCGTTTGCATCCATTTTTATAAACAATTCATTCAGTTTAATTTAGAAAATAAATTACAGCACAACAAATCAACAATACGGGTGACAAATACAAGTCCCTGTGACAACTGAAAATGTCATCTGTCATTCATTTTAAATTTACAATACTAACGACTTAAAAATCCATATGCATTTAAATTAATTTCTATCTAATATTTATTTGACACTTTTATGATTTTTAAGCACTTCAAATGCAATACAATGTTTTTTTCATATTTTTTACATTAATCGTGTAATTTCTAAACATAGTTTGATCTGTCTCAAATTATTTGACAAATGACACTTGATTAAAGTGAAGTGATCGTCTAATGTCTATTGTTTTCTGAGTTTCCTCATTCCTTCACTTTAACTTCAGTTTTTTCTAGGATTTTGTTATGTATTGATGTGTTTACGCTATGATGAGCGGCCGCAACCTCTCTCCGATTTGAATAAGTGTTTTATTGTTTGTTTATAACAAAGTGCTGTGTTGTGTAGTGCAGAATGGCGAGATTAACGGAGGAGATGGTGATCGCTAGATCAAAGCAGTCGGACTTATCTGCTATAAAGAAGTTGAATTGTTGGTAAGTACGGAAGACTGAGTCAGGGTAGGAGATAGGGCCTGCGTGGATTCGTTCCGCACCTGACCTCGCGTTCGTTCACCCACCTTTTATGTGAGAATCGGAAATCAAATAATTCGAGAAATGCCTACAAGTACCCACGAACAGCTGATTTTCATTGTTATATTTCCTAACTGTAAACTTGGTCTCAAGTTTGATAATTTAATTATCGCATTATCTTTTATCATGAGCATGTCGAAATATGGATTATATACGTTATATTGCGTGGAATTAGGTAGATAGTGATCTGTAAAGGTTGTTCCAATAAGAATATGATTGCAAGGTATATAATAGACAGTTGTTTTAATTGGATATGGATGTTATATTTCATTATTGTCTTAATGATTTATATTATACGATTAATTTTCAGCAGCTGTTTGCTAAATTATTTCAAGCAGATAGTGTAATTATATAATTTTAAATCATGAGTTATTATTACCTTGTAGATACATACTTAAAAACCAGCTATCTATTGTGTTATATGACTCTAGGAACATAGACTTAGTAGAATAAATATTTTAAAAAGTACTTAAAATATCTAATAAGGACATAGGAACACCTTTTCTTATCAAGGTTAATCACCTCTTTTATCTAATTTGATGCTATCTTACAAAGCTATATAATTTTTGGTCACCCTCGGCCATAATTACCAATATCATTGATAAAGTTGCATTCAAAACAGTAATTTAAATGATTACAATTCCATATTCAGTTACATCAATTCCATTTGAGTTGTATTTACAGCTTGTGCACCAAATAAGGTAAGATGAAGCCTACCCACTCCTGCTGTGGAGTGAATAACAAGTTTGACTTAATATCGTTCCATTCTGCTATCTATATAATACTTTTTACATATAAAATACTTGCGTTACAATGTTTGTTTGTCCTCCAAAATTAGCTACCTGTTTTTATGAATTAGAAGTTTTCCACCAGAAGCTTTCCCCACATAGAGAAAGGAAATGATATTCTTAGATTTTTGTGTCATTTTTGTTCACTATTTAGGTTTTTTTATTTTTCTCCAGTTGTAACAGACAACCGGATTCTGAATTTCTGGGATTAACCTGCATTCTCTTTCCCCTGTCCTGAAATTGGTTCAATGATTTAGGCATAAAGAAGAGACAAGTGTGTCTTGTCTTAGTCTTGTCAGAGTTACTTTCCCATTCGTAAAATTATTTTAGCAGGAATTGTCTTTATATTCCATAGGTCAAGTATTGTATTAATCACACTAATGTTATAGATGTGGAAGTTTGAATGTTTGCCCGTCAATTACACTGAAAGTACTTAATTGATTTCGATGAAATTTTATTATACATACAGGGAATAAGATGACATGGATGGTAGAATTCTTTTAAGCCCAATTAAATGCTCCTTTGGGATAAAACAGGAATCTTGATATCTGGGCGGAGCTGGGACGAGCGTCTAGTGGTATAATATAAATACAAGGTCAAGTGTAACTGGTATTACATTGCAAGCTAATTGCTTTGTGGTTGGTTTTTATTGTAATAACGATAATTGTTATTATTGGTTTTACGATACACCATTGCATTGTGTTAATATTTATAATTCGCATTTAAAATTAATGTCACACATTGTGAAAGAGGGTTATTTCACAACGCGCAATAAGGGACTTCGTTCCAAAAGTAAAAAGGGACATTAAAATAATTAACATATAGATATTATACCATCGCTAAGAAAGTATTTCAATATTCTACCCCCAAAAGCATAAAATAGGGGATGAAAGTTTGCACTATGACAATCTATTAAGACTATCGTTTAGCTGCAGGCAACAGCTATGGGACTCATATTAAGCCGGTCATACTGTTTGGTGGAGTTTTGTGATACTATGAAACGAAAATTTTAGATACGTAATGGCACTTGCCCGCGGCTTCGCTCGCCTTCGAATTGTTAGTCTAAACCATTCTCGAAACAACCAGGGGAGAGCCTAACAAAGTATCATTATAATCAATTTAGCCGTTGAGCAGGAGTCAACATGCACACAAGAGATATATATATATATATATATATACTGTTCGCCCCGGTTTCGCTTGTGATATATAATATATAGCCTATCACACTGAATGAAGTAGCAGCTTTGAAATGGTGAAAGAATTTTTGAAATTGATCCAGTGATTTTTGCGTGAAAACGTTACAAACATACAAAATTACAAAAGTTTCCTCTTTATAATATGTGATATTTATAAATGTAGATATACATACATACAATGAAACCTTCACATTCTTTGTATATTTATCACGATGTGTGGGAAGGAATAACCTGTGAGGAATGGGGCTTTATGTTATTTGTGAATGCTCATTATAATTAATTTTTAAAGCTTTTTTCTTTAATTAAGTACGTTTAGTTCTTCAGTGTAGTATGTATGTAAGGTATATGAGAAAGTGTTCGGATTGGATTAAAAACGAAATATATTTAGTCATCATTTGTCTTTTGTTTGCTGAATGAAGGATTTTTAAAACTTCTAATGGAAATGAGTCTTTTTCAGATCAATATTTAAATAATGAATATACGGACTTGTGCCAACTAACTAATAATAACCTCAAGTCATTTGATTTTAGGTTAATGCTATTAAAAGTATTATAAATGGTCGGCCGAGAGTTCGGCGAAAGACGGCGGTTCGAATCCCGTCTCATGATCGTTTTTTTTTTCATTCTTTATAAATATTTAAGCAATATAAAGAAGTTAAAATCACAGTACAAATAATTTAGATCTACATTATTTTTGCCGAATTCTAAAATGGGAGTGAACGACAGCAATCTCCTATCAAACAAAGAGAATCACGTCAATTGAAGATCGACGTAGTTCCGTAACCCAAAATAAAAATTATTTCGAATTGAGAACCTCCTTCGTTTTTGGGGTGGCGGTTGAAAAAAAAAGTTAACTTCTTCGAAATTGGAATAAGACAACAAGAGTTTTGTCTTATTCAAATTTCGAACATGTTATTTATTTATTAGTTTAGGTATTAACCATTATTATTTATTGCCGCGTATTGCAACTTGGTCTTGACCTTGCATATCATATCAAAACATGTTGTTTTATCGCATATAACTATGTATATGTTATTATACCATATCTTATCTTGCGATCTTTCCCTTTTCTCTTTGCAAAAGAATCTCATAGATAACTCACCTTAGGACACTGTTTTTTTATTTTGTATACACTTACATTTTCTTAAGCAAATCTAACGTCCAAAAAAATCTTTTTATATTAAAGTTTTGAAAAATCCTTGATTGCAAGTGTATTACATGAATAGAAATAAATTAATCCTCTCTTCTTTAAACTTGGCTTTAGTAAACGAAATGCACAGTTTTCTTATAATTATGTACAGGTGATTCGTAGAAATAACGCTATTTAATTAATTAACTGACAATAAAACGAAAGGTGAATAGCGACCAAGCTGTTTTGAGTTAGAAAGTCTGTGAATGTACATAATTATATAATTTTTAATGCTCACTTAGTGATTAGTGATTCTCGAGTTTAATGCATTTAATTTCTTGTTACATCCATTTTTAAATAGAGGTTTCAGAGCTAGTTTCTTTCGTGCACCAACGAGTAATGTTTTAGCAATTCTGATAATTTTTACGTGTTTTTCTTGTTCTCTGAAAGGCTTGTTTTCGTTAAGGGGTATTTCTGTATCCAATTCAGGATGCAACCTAATTTTTTTCAGCCTTGGCAGTAAGTCGATTTAGCTTTCCGATGCAATCGTATCTTTAATTGCAATGAATAATTCTTCTTCTGAAATTTAATATGAGTTTTATTACGCTGCAGGCAATCGTCACAAATGTATGAGCACTTTTAGTAAGTTATGCAGGTTTTATTAACTCATTCTGTTATTATTTTTTAACGTTACATATGTGCCGCGTTGTTTGAGATAAGCCGTTGACATCCTACTCCTACTATCCTACTAATATTATAAATGCGAAAGTTTGTAAGGATGTGTGTGTGTTTGTTGCTCTTTCACGTAAAAACTACAGAACCGATTGCAATGAAATTTGGTACGTAGACAGCTGGACAACTGGAATAACATATAGGTAACTTTTATCCCGATATTCCTACGGGATACGGACTTACGCGGGTGAAACCGCGGGGCGCAACTAGTTAATCATATAAACAGACTATAAAATTCATTTTTTTGGCCATGGTTTATTAAAAGTGCGCACGCATCGCTTCTTCGTGATTTACATGCGTTTGTTTTAGTGCATATCGTTAGTTATTGTGAATACTCGTAACTCATATAACCAATAACATCTTAAATACTTACCACATTTAGGGCAAACTCGGCTAATATCCCAGAATCGTGTTATCACAAGATAAATAAAAAAAACAACCTTTTGTGTTTATGATTATATTTTTTTTGTAAAATTCCATAAAATGGTGCATCGTTCATTACATAATACGTTACGTAAACATAATGTAGGATGCGACGCGTCACGCATACTAATTGGGGCTGTGTAAACAGTCTGCTCTAGGTGACGCATGGACCACCGGTTGATGAAGGATTTATAGACAAATTGTTAGCACTAGCTTGCTGCTTTAAAGAGTATTGAAGTATGTGGCATGTTTACATTTCGAGGTGTAACTATGCGCCCGCGACTGCTTCTGCTTGGGTGTCACGTGATTCGTTGCATATTTGTTTAGTGTTTAACCCTGATCCAACCTTTGCCAAATAAAGTCAATCAGCGCTGTAACTGTCCACGTACAGGAGACTATAAAATATTCTCTAGGTACATCATAAACTCAACCAATTGCAAGTGTAGCATACTGCGCGCTGGTCGATACGTTTGCCAGCTCCAGCTAACTCCGACGTCACTTGATTTTGTACTTGTTGAAGTGAAATTTCTTAAGAATCGCTGTGATTTCAAACCTGATGCAACGGAAGAAACGACAGGTAAGAGACACAAATACAAAAATGTGTAGAATAAAGCCGGCAAAGAATGAAACAGAAATATACATACTGTTTTACATTATCGGTCTCTCCTCTTTGTTAAACAAATAAACTATGTAATTATCCTACCTTTGTTATATATTCATCTCATTCTTTTGTCGATTTACTGAAGTTTCACTTCTATCGTGTGTGAATCGCACACACACCCTTTTTTTATTCTATGGCTTGCTTGAAGCGTTCCAGCTTCTCTGCTACCGATTTAATGATTTCCAATAAACGGGGGACATTATTCCTCCAAAATTGACGTTATTTTAATAGAGGAACTGCAGTTTCTTGCCCGCTCTTCTCTGTGGAAAGTGCTATCTGAAGATGTCCTGTGGTGGATATTAAATTATGTACTTGAATATTCATTAGTGCTTCTGTAGGAAGTCTTGTTGAGAGAATAAACGTTTGAGTTAGAGAAGATTAATTAATATTATGACTAATAGACTATAATATACGTAGTATATCACATTGTATGTGCGTAGAGAAAAAATTATTGCCCTTATAAGGACTACCGGCTTTGACGCAAACGTAAGTTTTAGGGTGTTTTACGTTTAAGTGGTTTAAAGTTTGTACCAACTATACAATCTGACACGAATCAGATATGAGATAAGAAACATTAAGCACAAATATAGCCACTAACATACTTACACATTTTACAAAAAGGATTATGAGACAATGTTAGTTTAACAAAAAGTATGTTTAATCCGACATTTTGTGGCAGCCGCCATCTTTGACTAGCTAGGAACCACCGCAAGAAAACAGGCTTTCAAATGATACAAGCCGCATCGAAATCGGTCTATCCGTTTGTGAGCTACGATGCTACAGACAGATAAAAATCGACCACAAAATTTCCATTAGAATCATTCAAGCAGTTCGAAAGAGTTTTCTTACAAACTCTCGACCAACTAGAACTTTCTTCTATGTCTATATTTATATATTATATTCATTTATAAACATCAGTGCTGTGTTTTGTGACAGCGGTATGGAATCTAGTAAGCAAACAAAGCCGACCTTCAGACTTCACGACGCATTTGCGTTGTGAATTCTTGGATATCGGAGTACCTTGTGATTATTTCGTTTATTATTTCTACGTTATTTCGCGATATTTTCTCTCGTGCAATTATTAAATTATGGCGCTGCTTTGTATTTTTCGCTTTTAACCAGTTTTAATCGACTTCGATAAAACGCGTAGATTCAGAGCTTATTTTATACAATAACACAGAAAAATCTTTACCCATTTTAGCACTTCTATGTACTTAGCTATTGACTAACGTACCTATATAAGTATCTAAAAGCTTAGCTGTAGCATATACGACTTTAATATATAACTTCGTGTATCTCATCGTATGGACATCAGGCCTGTGTGTTAAATGATCAGTCATAACTAACAATGGTTTCGAAGACAATGACCGTATCAGCTAATGGGGCGTGCGTGACCTCGGGCTTGGCTGTCACGGTCACGGGCCAATTGTGTACCTGGATGCCTACCTATATGGGTTTTATTGTGAGTTTTACGCACATAAAACATTAAGTGGCTACTGTATCTTGTGCTTGTAGGGTCAATCAGGGTTATTGGGAACAGGGGTAGTTGGCAAAATATCCTAATCATTTTTTTTTCTTTAATTGTAAAACGTTCAAAAATCTTTAATGTAATAAATAACATCACGGGCGGTGATTATCACTGAACATCAAGTGGCCCACCTGCCCAGCAAGCAAAGGCGTCGATAAAATAAGAGTTCAGTTCAGTTCGCTGAAATGTTTGGAATTACGAGCTCAATCCATTCATTCTAGTATCGAATCAAATTTCACAGGAAATTGTGAATTATATGAGTTGACAAGCTGTTCGCAAGTCGCGTTCTTTGAGGTCATCTGCTCGCGTCTCGGAGCGGTGACGACGGAGCGATCTTCATAGTCAGAGTAGTAGTAACATTAGTGGAGGATTGTGCTTACTGACTGGCTGGCTCGAGTTCTATTTGTAAATGGTTAAATGAGTTTAATAAATGATTTAAAATTCGCTTACTGGGGCCGCTAAAAAATCAATGATTTTGCCGATGGAGTACATGATTATGAGATTTTGAGATATTATTCAAAGAATTTCCCATTCGTTTATAACATTGTCACATTAACATTATAATTGGCAAAGTTTGTTTTTTAGATGTTTGTCCGTCAATCACGCTGAAACTACTGAACGGATTGTGATGAAATTTGGTATACAGACAGGGTATGAGCTGACTTGGGTTATAAGATACTGTTTTATCCCGATTATATGCTCCCTTGAGATAAAACTCGAATCTTGCATTCCGGGTGGAGCCGGGACGAGCGCCTAGTTCTAAATAATACAATGTTATGAGCTATTAAGCTGCTTGACCAGAGAAATGGTTTATACGGGTGTAATAAAGTACTACTCGTATGATGTGAAAAATTAAATTATATTATATCATTAGAAAGTTTTACTTAACTCAGGTAAAGCCGAAGGACAAGTCTAGTTCCATGTCAAATTATATTTGACTAGCTGTTCGCCCCGACTCTGCCCGTTGTACATATATAAAGCCAATGTATATATTTAGCTCAGTAAACTTGCAGCTTTCTAATTGTGAAAGAATTTTTGAAATCAGTCCACTGGTTTTCGCTTGAAAACGTTACAAACATACAAAAAACAAACCTCTATATTTTATGTTATTTCTTTTCTTTTTACATTGTCGTGTCTGTGTTTATGTTTTTTTTCTTATTTCCTGTTACATAATGTTCAGTGTTTTGTCTTTTTTGTTAGTTGTTGTGTGTGTATTTGAGTGTGAATAAATGTATGTCTATGTCTATGTCTATAATATTAGTGTATAAATAATTTAGCATGAAATTAATGTAGTCTGTCCTTAATGTGATTATGCGTTGAATACAATTAACTTGAGTTTGTGAATGTTTGAACGTGGCGTCGGTGGTCAGAGGTGTACCAATCAGTGAGGGGTGGGGTGTGGTCCGGGGGCGGTTCGTTTCGTGCCGAAGCGTGCTCGACTACCAAAAAAAAACCTGGTGAAACCATTTATATCAATTGCAGATTTTTAAAGCGGAGCGGAGCGGAGAATATGTTTTTGCATTCCGTTCGCATTAAAACACCTGAATAGAATCTACACCAGTATAGCAACTAATATAGAGCATAAATTTTTTCTCTTTTTTTCTGGCTCGATCTAATTAAGGAACTCCGCCAATGTCCAGTGTAAGCGAGAGAGTTTGGATAATTTTATCTCGATTCAATGATTCAACATAGTTAAATCCTGACATTTTCGGCGCCTTATTGACCAGTGTCTACTTCGCTAGGTGTCAAATAAATATTATCGATTCAGCTTCAAAACTGACGGGGTTGAATGCGGAATTTCTATTGCGAAAGTAAGTGAATTTTTTCATCTTTAAACAGTAGCAGTGAGCTTTACGTTGTGAGTTCACATCAGCAAGATATTTTTTTCTGTCTCTCTCAGGTTTAATATGATATATAAATTACTAGCTTTTGCCCGCGGCTTCGCACGTGCTTTATTCGTTGATATTAAATGGATGTTATTATGTACATACACCTTCCTCTTAAATCACGCTATCTATTTAAAAATAACAGATTTTGAAGGGGTATCAAAATCTGTTAAGTAATTAGTAAGCGACTTTGATATCTACTATGTATTGATATATAGAGCGCAAGTTATAAAAGCATATAACACTAGCATTAAGGTCACACGTTGGTAACGGGTGTCGAGTATCGCATAGCGGAATGGCTCCGTGAGAACGCCGACACTTGAACAAAAAACAAACAATGCAATGCGACTGCCGATTGTCGTGACGATGTTGGCTACCTACACATATATGGCACAGGCTAATAATCCAGACAGTCGTTCAGCGAATACGTTTATACGGGAAATAGAGCGGGAAGCAAGGGGAGGCTGGAGGAACAAGCCCGAGTTACATACTTCATGTTCAGATAATGACAGATCGGGACACGCGTAAGGGACGCGTGCGTGATTTAAAATTTGTAGTTATTATTTTATTGTAATATATATGTAGGGATATATATTACTATAAGATGTATTATATAATTTTATATAATACTATCTTTTGCCCGCGGCTTCGCAAGCGTTTAATTCAGAGTAGTTTAATAGATGTTATTACACATACAAATTTTCCTGTTGACTCACTCTATCTATTAAAAAAAGCCCCATCAAAATCCGTTGCGTCGCTTAAAAGATTTAAGCATACATAGGGACATAGATCAGCGAAAGTGACTTTGTTTTATACTATGAAGTTATACGTCTAGGTTCTTATATTCTTATACTAGCGGTCCGCCCCGGCTTCGCCCTTGGTACATGTTAGATAGCCCATTTATTGAGGAAGGCTATACCTCAATAAATGGGCGATCTAACACTGAAAGAATTTTTCAAATCTGACTAGTGTAGTTCCTGAGATTAGTGCCTTCAAATGGTGCCTTCAAGTGGTTATGGTGATATGAAAAAGGGTTTTTCTTTGGAAGTTTAATTGAATTGTGTATATATGGAAGTGAAGTTGTGTAGAAAACTAGTTATATGGTATTGTTGATTGTGTTTTATTTAAAAAACGGATTGCATTCGAATAATTACGCGTATATTTGTCGGTTGATTTGTTGCTAAGATTTGTTATCTCTTAAAATGATTTATTTCCTCACTAAAATATTATTATTACGATATCTTTGGCACTTTAAAGACTAGGTACATACAAAGAAAAAATTCTTTTCTTGACGGTAGGGTATAGACAGATCGAGATTATTAATACACTAGCTGCGCCCCGCGGTTTGACCCGCGTAAGTCCGTATCCCGGGATAAAATATTGTCTATATGTTATTCCATTGGTCTAGCTACGTACCAAATTTCATTGCAATCGTTTCAGGAATTTTTAGCGTGTATGAGCAACAAACACACATACATCCATACAATCTTTCGCATTTATAATATTAGTAGGATTTCGACACTGGAGTAGTCGCTTTTCGCTTTTCACTTCCTTTCATCACTGATCTCAGCCTCACTCTTCAGTGTCGAGGGTTCTTAACTTGACCTTTGAGAATTGCGATTTGATCGAGGCACGGAAGGCTGGAATGAAATCGAAGTTGTTCTTGATTCTGTGTATCGAGTTAAATTATAATATAGTAACTATTCTAGAAACTTCCTAAGCAAATGTACAAACCAATGTACGCTACAGGATAACAATACTAACACTATTATGTTGTAAAGGTGGGTTAGCTTAGGTTGGACACCCTAGGTCATTGATTCGTCCTTGGAGTCGATTTGTTTTTAACAAAGCTTTTCTTATGTTCTTGATTAAATACTGGTTTGTGTAATAAATTTATTTACATGGAACTGTTCTTATTAAATATAAGCGGTCCGCCCCGGCTTCACCCGTGTTACATATATAGCCCATAGCTTTCCTCAATAAATGGGCTATCTAACACTGAAAGTATTTTTCAAATCGGACCAGTAGTTTCTGAAATTAGTGCGTTCAAACACACAAACAAATTCTTTAACTTTTATCTTTATAATACTAGTATAGATATAGCGAGAATCACAAATTACTATCACGGTCTTGTCGAAGGAATAGTGACAAACAACCCCTCGGATTACGATTAACGTATAAGACGTATAAGAAACAGTTTTCGTCATATACATATACATATCGACACTCGCGTAACTGTAAGCCCATCCGAAACCTCATTATTGGTGCTACAGCGTTGTTTTCGTTAGCTCACGAGTGGCGAGTCAATTTTCGGTTGGCGCACTTCCAGGCCAGCCCGCTCGGCGCCGTAGGAGCCGTCAATCATTGAATCAAAGTAGGGCAAGATTACTTACTGATCTATATTTAATAGGCGAGCTTGTTGTGTGAAGGGGACGCGGTGTTAATGACCTTTTGAGGTCTTGTCCAATAAGATATGATATTCATGTGTGTGGTAAGTCAAATGTCTTTCGGTGTCGTGTGTGTGTCTGTGTATTTTTATATGATGTATGATTGTAGTAAGGGAGGTACATACTCGTATAACCTACTAATATTATAAATGCGAAAGTTTGAAAGGATGCGTGTGTGTTTGTTGCTCTTTCACGCAAAAACCACTGAACCGATTGCTATGAAATTTGGTACGTAGACAGCTGGACCACTGGAATAACATATAGGCAACTTTTTATCCCGATATTCCTACGGGATACGGACTTACGCGGGTGAAAGCGCGGGGCGCAGCTAGTAGTCTTATAAGCGGGGCGAGCGAAGCGATCCCTATACTAGCCCGTTAATACTGTATACTAGCTGTAACTCGCGGTGTCGCTCGCGTGGTACCCGGGTAAATAGGCTACGTGCTAATCCTGACTGTAATCTATCTCTGTGCCAAATTTCATGCAGATACGATAAGCTGTTTCGCGTGAAAGAGTAACGAATATCCGTCCATCCGTTCATAATTATAACCTTTAGCGTTTATAATAATATAACTAGCTGTGACCCGCGGTTGAAACCGCGTAAGTCCGTATCCCATAGGAATATCGGTATAAAAAGTGTTATTTCAGTTGTCCAGCTATCTACGAAGCTAAATAGTACTATTATTCACCAATAGATGTCAAGAAAAAAAAAACACGAATAAACCACGAATATGACATTTTCTAAAAAAGATTCCTAGCTAGATCGATTTATCGGCCCCGAAACCCTCTACATACTAAATTTCATGAACATCGTTCTAGCCGATTCCGAGATTCCAATTGTATATATATATATATATATATATATATATATATATATATATATACAAGAATTGCTCGTTTAAAGGTATAAGATAATAGGACGATAGTAGGATTGACGTATATATGAAGTCTTCACCGCCGAGCAACCACAGCTTTTTAGACTGTACTGTTTCTTTATATCACGTGAATCCGCATGCTATAGCTAGTTGATCGTAATGTCCTAACTAGTATCTTGCTGACGCAGCGCAGGTCACAAACTCCTAGCTGCTGGCGCGAGTCCAGACAGAATGCGGAGGTGTTTGTGTAAATAGGTCGTCTAAATCCTCTCTAACTGACTCACCTCACTACTACGGTAATTATAGACAGTGTTTTTGTTTAATTATTTGCTTTAAGCTATGTGATATAAAAGCAGAGTTAGCCGTGACTCAGGTTGGTTATTATCGATGACCCATTGTGGTCGGCCGGCCCACTTGCAAGAACTCGCACAATCGTATGCGACTAACCAATTGCAGCAAGGTCGCTAACGTGTCATGCCTTCGGGGTATTAACGTGACATTTAGCTGGAAAATGTAGTCAATATTGATGAGAATATGTGTCGTATAACGAAGGTTATAAGGTTTAACATTGCTAGCATTTTCGCTGAAAACTTATATTTAAAATTAGTTGATTACTAATGGTTGATAATCATTACTTAAAACACGGAGTACAGTGAGGATTGATTAGAGTGAACTGTATTAAATTCTCATATATATGTTACTAGCGACCCGCGCCGGCTTCGCACGGGTGAAATACAAGATACATATGCACATATGAACCTTCCTCTTCAATCACCCAATCTATTAAAAAGCCCATAATCAGTTGAGTAATTTTCAAGCTAGCACACAGCAAGCATACAGACACCCAGACGGCAGAAAGCGACTTTATTTATGCTACGAAGTTATGTTTTATCGACTTTA
>NW_024045144.1:188037-244771 GCF_012273895.1 Zerene cesonia
TAAAGTCGATAAAACATAACTTCGTAGCATAAATAAAGTCGCTTTCTGCCGTCTGGGTGTCTGTATGCTTGCTGTGTGCTAGCTTGAAAATTACTCAACTGATTATGGGCTTTTTAATAGATTGGGTGATTGAAGAGGAAGGTTCATATGTGCATATGTATCTTGTATTTCACCCGTGCGAAGCCGGCGCGGGTCGCTAGTAACATATATATGAGAATTTAATACAGTTCACTCTAATCAATCCTCACTGTACTCCGTGTTTTAAGTAATGATTATCAACCATTAGTAATCAACTAATTTTAAATATAAGTTTTCAGCGAAAATGCTAGCAATGTTAAACCTTATAACCTTCGTTATACGACACATATTCTCATCAATATTGACTACATTTTCCAGCTAAATGTCACGTTAATACCCCGAAGGCATGACACGTTAGCGACCTTGCTACAATTGGTTAGTCGCATACGATTGTGCGAGTTCTTGCAAGTGGGCCGGCCGACCACAATGGGTCATCGATAATAACCAACCTGAGTCACGGCTAACTCTGCTTTTATATCTGTTTGAATTGTCCTTTCTTATTGAAATGTATTGTGGCGTGGCTTTTCGTTGAAATGAGTTTGTTTGAAAAGAAAATGGATTTTTGAAATGTACGAATTATTTTTAGACGTCACGCTTGTATAAGGTTATTAATGGATACATACTTTCGTAGTCTGACTTTCTGCCAGAAGAATATAAAGAATCGTTTTTTAATAGATATCAATTAATGATGCTTTAGCAGCATAGCGCTGATGTAAAGTATAATGTGATAGTTTATAATTTATAACCTTATAGGTGTTGTGGTGACGCAGGATTTTTGGTTCCGTCGCATACAGCAATACTGTCGCCCCTCAGTTACCTACACGTTCAAGCTGTTCGTTTCTATTCTAATGAATGAAAATGTAACAGAGTAATACTATGTATAATTTTCTTTTGTCATCGTCGGCAATGGAGTTGGTGGGTCGCCTGATGGTAAGCGCTACCACCGCCCATGGACCTTTGCAGAGGCACAAGGTCGTTTGCAGACCTTAGGTTTGTACAATTTGACTGACTTTAAATGTAACGGGGTAAAGGATGGATTGACGGGAAAAATAAAGAAAAGGACTGGGAAGGGTAGGGGAAACCATACGGGCGTCCGGCTCGTCGTCGAACGAACCACAGTACTTTTGCATGCTACTATTTCACGCCGATCTGTCGTGGTGAGGTACCTTCCCCGGTGCGAGCTGACCTAATTCGTATCGGGGCGTTCTTGACTCCAATATTACTTGAATTTTTAATAAAATATATTTTTATTTAAGTTGTGCACTCAAGCAATGCTTAACCACGTATGTGTATTTGCTAAAATAACTCACAGCCTAGCGTTTAAACTAAACTGGAATTCACGAACACTTTCCCAGTATTTGATTAATGAATCCGTATTATTATTAAAAAGGTTTTACCGCGAACCAAAGCGAAATTGCATTAGCAAAGGTCGAGCCGGGTTCCACTAACGAGATTTCAGTTATCGTGTCAAGGTGACTGCAGCAGAGAGCGCCGCGTGGCGGTTTGGCGGGATCTACGCTTGTGACGTCACAGCCACATGTGACATGCACCCTCACGACTGTGTGGCGTGTGTGTTTGAGGGGAGAGTCCTGGTGACGTCCGGGATTTGGGGCGAATGCGATATGCCCGAATAAACGTGCACTGAACGTCTGCACGTTTGTGGGATAATCAGAAGATTTAATAGGTCATATCACGTTTTCTGGGGTTAATCCTATATGTATTAATGGATATATTTAGTTAATAATATAGGCTTTCCGCCCACGACAGCTAGCGTGCACCACATGTTTATGTATGATAGCCATACAATGTTCCTACCCCCATTGAAGTATTATTTTTAAAACTGATCTATACTCGTCTCCTACAATGAATCTGGCATTTCAAAGTAAATATGAAAGCTTTCAGATCCAGCTTTAAATCCGGTAGTGGATATGACTACTAAAATTGCATCCCCACAAATTGGCCTTATCTTCCTTGGCAATTCTTGTATATATATATACATATATATAATCGGAATCGGCTCCAACGATTTTCATGAAATTTAGTATATAAGGGATTTCGGGGGCGATAAATCGATCTAGCTAGGAATTTTTTTTAGAAAATGTCATATTCGTGTTTTTTTTCCTGACATCTATTGGTGAATAATAATACTATTTTGCTTTGTAGATAGCTGGACAACTGAAATAACACATAGGCACTTTTTATACCGATATTCCTACGGGATACGGACTTACGCGGTTTCAACCGCGGGTCACAGCTAGTTTTCTTATTATAAACGACTTCGTAAGTTACTGGTTCTATCTGTTCCTTTGTTTTAAACTAACTCAAAAAAAATGGGAGAGGTTCTAAGTTCCTAACCGACTTTAAAAAAAGAGGAGGTTCAAAAATCGTCTGTTTTTTGTGAGCTATTTACCTCTGAACTTTTGACAGCGTTAACCGATTATGATGATTATTTTTGAACGCTGTACGCCTTGCGTACGGTCACATTCAAATTTTTTCTAAATTATTTTAAGCGGTATAGTTTTTTGTTAATAAACATTATTTTCACCAGACTATGTGATGGTAACATCTTCATAAATATTGGAAAGGATATAAGAAAGTCACCAAGAAGTGAAAGATATACAACTCTAACGCATGCTTTGCTTCATAATTCAACGGCATGGGGCGTATCCCTGGGTATATCTGTTGCACACTGTAGGGTTATGGTATTTGTCTATACAACATGTACATGGAGCCTGGACAAAGAATCCAAAACGGACAATGATTTTAAGTGACTGATTGGTGGTATAGATACATTTATTTTAAAAGCAAAAGTCTACTACAAGTAGATCTTAAACATATAATGTTTGTAATACATTATATGTTTAAGATGTACTATTATATACAACAAGTATTCTTATTTTTGCGTTGTTATAACTAACATGGTAGGTAGTAATTAATAATATTTATGAATTGCCTAGACAGTAGCTAGTAAATTAGCGCAATAGATTTTCCTTAGTTTGAAGCCTATGTAGTCTTTATTATTATACAGTAATAAAGTATGTATTTATATATTGATTTACCTGCACATTATCTTTATTTAGATAATCTTTACAGTCATATTGAAAGCGTTTTTATTAAACTAGACTCTTTCAATATTTCACAGCAATAGTTTAAAAATAGAAAACAAATGGTTTCTTAATCTATTATGGAGCGCCATTCAGTTATCTAAGTGCTGTGAACTTTTAGAAAACAATAAAGTCAATGTATTACAGAGTGGCAATATATCATTATAATAGCAATTACAAACCAATATTTTCAATTGTTTTAACATTCATATTTTTAATTTCATTTAATTGAATATTCGTACACCGTACTAGTTCTGGAATATATAAGTCACAAGTATTGGTGTATCACATTTAGTTACCATCGTTGGAATGTGTCGATGAATCACGTACCGCGGTGTGGTGGCGTTGCGTGTGGCGCCCACGTGCTCGCTAATTCATGTTTGTCATGCTGTCATAACAGACCTTATCTATAAGACTTATATTATAAAGATGAAGAGTCTGTTTGTTTGATTGAACGCGCTTATCTCAGGAACTACGGGTCCGATTTTACAAATTATATTAGTGTTAGATAGCCCATTCATTGAAGATGGCTTTAGGCAATTTAATAACATCACGCATTACGTGAGTAAAACCCCGGGGCATAGCTATTCAATTTTATATCTTCTCTATATATATAAAATTCCCGTGTCACAATGTTAGTTACCATACTCCTCTGAAACGGCTACACTGATTCTAATGAAATTTTGTGTGCATATCAGGTAGGTCTGAGAATAGGCCAACATCTATTTTTCATACCCCTCAGCTAGTAGGAATATAAATGAGTTCCATACATAACGGTTAATGGCGAGTTGTGTTTGGAGGGGTGGCTCGTGCTTTACAGTTTGATTTTTCAAAATTCATAGTCGGCATAGGATCTAGTGGGTCGCCTCATGGTAAGCGCTTCCACCGACCATGAATATTTTCAGAAGAAGTGTGAGGCCCTTCGCAGAATCTTACGCCTTTACAAATATATTGCCGACTCTTAAATATAAAATGGAACATGAAAATTATTGATGAAGGGAATAGAAGATGGGACTTGGAAGGATAAGGATAAAGTTACGCGGCGCAGGCGCCCTCCCTCATCGTACGTAATACAGTAACATTTTCATGCTACTATATACGATCCCTACTAATATTATAAATGCGAAAGTAACTCTGTCTGTCTGTCTGTTACGCTTTCACGCCTGAGCCACTGAACCGATTTTGATAAAAATTGGTATGAAGATAGAACTGAACTTGGGAAAGGACATAGGCTACTCTTTATCGCGAAAAAAGGGTAGGAAGGGTTGAAAGAGGGGATGAAAGTTTAGATGAAAGTTCGTTATTGTCAAACCAATTTTGATGAAACTTGGTATGATGATGGAGCTAAACGTGGGAAAGAACAAAACATATTTTTTAATGCGAAGAAAATACTCCTCACCATGTCGCGAGATATAAGCGAATTCTACGCGGGCGAAGCCGCGGGCGAAAAGCTAGTTTTTTATAATTCGATCTGATTGTAGTACGTTTTTTTTATTTATACTAACGTACTGTTTAATTAATATTCACATAATCTAACTGTATCGGCGCTGTTGGAATCCTATGCGACTAACAACAAAGCTATGATCTGACGTTTACCAGCACCAGGGAATTACCATAACGTCTTAAAACAGTACTCTAATTCTGTTGTGGGAAAGGAAGGCGCTATTTCCACAGTGGAATTGGTACTGCTTGAAGATGTTGTGGTAATCCTCTGGTCCTCTTGCCGCAAGCGTCCTCGAAATTTGTGTTTGGTATAATTTTTACAAATATTTCGATTTCACTTAAACAATAACCAGCTAAACTTTAAATTTTAAACTCGATGGTTAACGATTCAACTATAAACTTTGACAAATTGCATTTCCATCAGTTTACTGTTTTATTTCGACTTGCTGATGAGTTAGCATCGAATACAATTAGAATGGACGCTGCAATCTTGAATATCAAAGTTGCTTGAACTCGCTTGGCATTAATGATTGGAAATTATATTATTAGATTGTATGCAATTATAATGATGAATTACGTTGCACTTATGAGTTCGTATACTGGTGTATATAAAAGCTCAATTGATATTCAGTCATGCAGATAGTGATAGTTTTGTCATTTATTATGGTTGTTATAACCTAGTACGGTATTTGCTGCAGACTTCCTTGAAGCACGTTTTTATAAGATTGTGTGTAACCGACTCGTTTAGACTCGATTTTTATCCACGTTAAACGGACAGATTGAATTCAAACTTTGAACACTTAACAAGTATCGGTGACAATGCAATAATTTCGTGAGTATATCTTATTATCCGGATTAGGATCGCAGGGATTTAACAATTTCCTAACGTATACTCTGTATAAGATCTGACAAATTTGTTGATTCTATAATTTAAGCGTGATTTTTAGATTTTTTAATTATTTTTATTATTTCACCAAAGCTTCCGTGTTATATAAATATTGAGTAAATGTTTACATAGAAGCTTACGTACTATTAACCACAACTGAACACTTAAAGCTTTCATCCAAATGGTGAACAGTGGTTCAGGTCGCGGTGTCGTCTCGGTCTCCGAGATGAATCTCGTTAATTCGGCTGGACCGGTTCGCAGAAATGGAAAGTGATTGGCGGATCTAACTGATTCGCGTTGCGTCAGACGGGGGCTCGGCTGAGATGAGATGTGTGGATATGTCGCAATTAGAAACCGTTGTAGGAAGCGCCGTTGTGTTAAATTGGATGCATTTGAAACAATTTGGAAGAATTTTGTGTCGCATAGCCGAATTTTTAACTAATTAAAAAAAATAGAAGTTTTTTAATGTCACTGAATTTTTTTCGCTAACGATCGATATCTCATAACATTCGAGGGTGTCAATCGATTTTAATGATTCTATTTTTATTTGAACGCTGGTGCCTCCGCTTGGTATCACACCAATAGAATTTGGTCCAGTTCTGACAATTTGAAGGCAGTTTGCTTTTTTAGAAAATCTTTAGGATTAATTATTCAGTAATAATAATCAAAGACGTCCTGGTATCTCGACGAATAATATAATAAACTGCCATTATATCTAAAAATTTATATTCCAATTTAGTGCTTAAAAAGCATTGCCTATGGTCTCGAAAATATATCTTTATTTTGAATAAAATAAAAATTTGTTGAATCGTTAAAATTGAACTCGTATAGGGAGCAAAACTAGCGTAGTAAAAACTATTGAGGGTAGGGAACACGTTTCATTATGGACAATTGCTATTACTCGGTCGCGGGTACACGTTGCTAAATGTAGCAGGGCGTGTCATGCGGTGCTGTCACCGACACCACCCTCTGTTTGAAGTACTACATTGGCTATGTAATTATGTTGAGTGCATTTCGCAGAATGGTTGTTTGAAGTGAAAACTTTGGGTGTGAGCGAAGTTCCTTGGGGGTGTGTTAATGGTTGATACATTTCAGAGACAATCTACTATATAAAAATTAGTCGGGTTTTCCTTCCTGACGCTATAACTCGAGAACGCACGAACCGATTTCCACGGTTTTGCATTCGTTGGAAAGGTCTCGGGCTCCGTGAGGTTTATAGCAAAGAAAATTCAGGAAAAATTTCAACAGAAAAGCGGGAAAATCATTTTTCACACACAGCCATCTGGTGGCGAAACGGAGTTCGCCGGGTTTGCTAGTGCTAGTTATATTTACCTTTTACTGTACGATCGTTCCTTGCATAATTTTGCTTCCAGCTGATTAATAATAGGTAACGTTATGATGATGACATGTACGTCTGTAGGTAATTAACAAAGAAGTGAATGTATTTTCTTTCTTTCATTCTAATTATTACGGCATTGGGGCTTTCAAGAGAAAAGCGTATATGTCGCTTAAATGCCGCCATAGCATCTGTAACACCACCAGTGTTCCAAGTGTTTTTGGCTTATCTGCTCCTTTGCTTGTTCTGCAAGCAAAATATTGCGTTAGAATTACTTTTTTAAGACATATGTACCTAGTAGCTTTTACCCCCGGGTTTGTCCGGAACTGGTATCAGATTTTTCACCTAAGCCGTAAAAATTACTCGATATGTCACTCTCTAGCTTAATTATCTCCAAACACAAAAAAACATAACACAAACACGCTCCGTTGCAACTTGAAAGACAAACAAACAAATACACTTTTTTTTGTCAAAATTAATGTTTATAACTTTCGTTCCCAATTTTATGGCAGTGGTCCAATGGGTCCAGTAGTTTGAGCTGTGAGTTGATAGATCAATCAGTCAGTCACCTTTGCGTTTTATATATTCAGAGGACACTAGTAAGGAAGTAAGAGTTGTTATTAGTATAATATGTTATATCCTTCAAAAAGTTCACATTAAAACCGACTTTATCACACCGATCATACGAGTCACTTTCATTTGAGCATGTGAACGCTCGTTGTTCGACTCGTCTCAATTATTTTTAGTAAATTCCAATGTTATCGCCGAATACTCTTGTTTTCAAACTCTCAAACGATGATGCATCACGCCATCGCGAGTGTTTTGGTACAATATCGGAGAATATAAATCGAATTGATGTAGGGCTGACCGATTTTATATATTTGTTCCATCACGAATCATGTTCCAGATTTAAATGTTTTTTTTAATTATTTTGTGAGTGATGTATTACTTTTTGATGAGTTCTATGTGGGGAGATTTATTACGTGAACCACCGGTTTCATGCTACCAAGTCATAGATTATCTTCAGTTATATATCACGAAAGTAAACAAGAAACTTATTAATCCGCCTCCAAATTAGACCAAATATAAGTGGGACCACACAGTTTTGAATAGAAAAACAATCAGCAGCCTATAAAGCAAAAGCTAAGCGGTTCACAGAGTTAAAAGTTCTGTAAAATAGAAACTCGCCTTGTCTTTTTTGAGGTAGATTGAAAAGATAAGATATTATAGCATGGTCCACCTGCGCTATCGTACTTCTGAATCCTGCTCGAATGAACATTTTCCTGTGTGCAACAGCGCTCGAAGCGAAGTTACGTCGGTGAGCAGATTCGCTCAGACATAACGAAACGAGCGATCGCAATATGACAATATACATGTATTTCCTTGTGGCGATATTTGTCATGCGATGTTTCTTTGCGTGTGAATTTGTTGGCTGGTCATACCGTATACGATTCGTATGTTTTTGAACCGATTTCAAAAAAGGAGGAGGCTGTCAATTCGACTTTTGTTTTGTGTTTGTTGCAACATAACTCTTTTCTGGGCGAACGGATATCTGTGATTCTTTTGTACCGTTTAAATTTGGTCCGGTTCTGAAGAATGTTTTATAGTGAAATGTCCAGAATACGCAAGATCAGTCACCGTCACGCGATTCTCATTCGGTGCAGCTGAGTTGATATAACAAGTGAATCGTACTTCTTTTCGTGATAGGGTGGTCTCTTGTGTGTTGTGTCATGGTATTGGCAATATTCTTATATATCACTTTATCTATATGTATTATATGTACTATCTCGTATAGGTAATATTTAAGCGGGTTGCTACGTTATTGACACGCTTCATTATTAGCTTCACCTGTGTGTTTGTATGTAACTGACTCCTTTAAATTTTTGACCCTCTGAAAACGGATAGATTTTAAGCAATCCTTGTATACTTATCAAAGATCATTGACAATAGAGTAATTGCATGAATTTATCTTATTATCCTGATTAGGATCGCCAGGATTAAAAAAATACTTATAATCTGTATGAGAGCCAATAAAACAAGTTTATTTTAACATTTAAGCGATTTTTTTATACAATTATTCGTGGTTTTAACGACAGGGCGTTAAATTTGTATGAGAAATAGCAAATTTTGTGTCTTCTGTGCTCTGGTTAACGCGTTGTGTTTATATTTCCACTCGCTATTAGACAAAGGCAGTCCTCGGGTTTCAAACTATTCTTGTCCTGTATCCAAATTTCATCCAAATCAGTTGAACAGTTTTGAATTGAAAGCGTAATTAACAAAATAACATTCATATTTGTAATTATAAACAACTAGCTGCGCCCCGCGGTTTTACCCGCGTAAGTCCGTATCCTGTAGAAATATCGGAATAAAAAGTTACCTGTATGTTATTCCAGTTGTCCAGCTATCTACGTACCAAATTTCATCGCAATCGGTTCAGTAGCTTGTGCATGAAAGAGCAACAAACACACTCATCCTTACAAACTTTCGCATTTATAATATTAGTAGGATTTATGTTATTTATTTCATTTTAATTTTTGTTTATTTGAAAGCACAATGGATTCTCATTTATAAAGCATTTCAATGCTATAAACCTAAAAATTAAATAGAGCTTTTATAATTTTTATATTTGAAAACATAAAAGTGCCAACCCTACACCGGACGAGTCGCGTGCGCCGCGTGATGTCGTCGCACGTAACTGTGCACGAGTCGTTTTGTTTGTTTGTTTGTCCCCGCGCTACTCGATGCGAATACGTAATAGTAATAACATTTAACCGCTGTTTGTTGTTCACCGAACGCGATCGATATATGTCTGAATGTATTCATATGTTTGTTTTATTGGTGGAGATGTATCGGCAATCTAGCTTCTTTCTCGTATTTTTATTTTTATTATTTTTTTTATATTTATGTCATAGTCGGCAATGGTGGTGGTGGGTCGCCTGATGGTAAGCCTAAAGTAAACTACCACCGTCCATAAAAATTTATGGTATTAATTTTGAGTTCATTAAAAAAAAAACAATTTATTCATTTTATTATGTAGGTGCAGATTAAAATCGATTGAATTATCCCACATTAATATATTGTTTGTGTATTGTTCCAGGGGTGCAGAGCTCGGCGACGTCAGTCTGCTGAGGAGAATGCCCAATGTGGAGGTGCTGGCGTTTAGGTACGGTGGTTTGTTAGTTATTAGTCTAGCCCGGTCTGGAACCTAAAATGAGGGTAAATTATGAAATTTTCAAGCAAATTCAAATGAAGCGTAAGTGACGATTGTGTATGAGTATGGCCTTAATCTAAATTGCATCTTATTTTATAGAAAACTAGTTGCACCGCGCGGTTTCACCCGCGTAAGTCCGTATCCCGTAGGAATATCGGGATAAAAAGTTGCCTATATGTTATTCCAGTTTTGTCCAGCTGTCTACGTACCAAATTTCATTGCAATCGGTTCAGTAGTCTTTGCTTGAAATGCAACAAAGACACCCACATCCTTACAAACTTTCGCATTTATAATATTAGTAGGATGTTAAATTAACACATATATTAGTCTATGTAGTTATATACTACGCGCCTGATTACAGAATTCTATTTGCGGTTTATTGTAGTTATAGTATTAAGAATGGAAATAATTGTTTTCTCTGCGTGTGAACCGTGGGTCAACGACTAGACACAGTCGACAGTATTGCGTTCTAGACTCCAAAGCGGAATATATGCACTGCAGTGCAGTCTCTTTTTTTAAACCGTTTCTCCTCTCCACTGATCAGTTCAAAAAGTCTCGATATAAAGATACAGTCAGGGTCGTTGTGAACAGGGGTAAATTGAATCATATCCTAATAATTTCATTCTGTAATTGTAAAACGTTTCAAAAAACTTTAATCAAGTTAGTTTTAGTATTATCATTAGAAAATTTCAATAAAATTAATTAAAAATTACGCACTTGGAACACCTATAGTGTTGCAAGTGTTTATGGGCGGTGGTGACCACTTAACATTAGGTGGCCCACCTGCTCCTTTGCTTGCCCTGACATAAAAAAAAATTAAATATTTTCAACATAGGTAAAACTTTATTGAGAATTGTATCCAATCACCCCGATAATAATGACCCTGATTGACTGTATACATTCAAGTGGTTGGTATAGCGAGGTGTCTGTGCGAGGGACTCCGGCAGCGGTCGCGACCCGCCCGCCGTCTAGACTGCGATATAGACTAATAGCGCATGTAGAAGCACTAAGTCTAGATCTAGGCGCTGCAATCTTTGATGTTA
Source organism: Zerene cesonia (assembly GCF_012273895.1). Classification (NCBI taxonomy): domain Eukaryota; kingdom Metazoa; phylum Arthropoda; class Insecta; order Lepidoptera; family Pieridae; genus Zerene; species Zerene cesonia. Next base: position 199,139 of record NW_024045144.1, read on the forward strand.
TCGATTTTGGGATCCGTCGCGATGTGCCCAGGGTATGCGAATGCGGATGCTTGTTGTGAGAGTAATTATTTCGTGTAGAAACAGAATTTCGATTCAATACAATAATTCTATTTATTATAAAGCATTTCAATGCTATAAAACTAAAAATTAAAAATAATACTACATTTTTCAGTTTGGTGCCACATGGTCTGAACAAAGATATAATAATCGGTGAATTAAATATACATTTCATAATGTGTTGTTGTTTTAAACAACACAAATTAAGGCATCCTTCCTTGCATTACCCGTTTATATGTTTAGGCGGCGTATACACGAGCGGTTCACACGTTATGTTGTTTTAATCTAAATAATGTAGTTTTAATAAGGCGGTACGATACTCGTACATTTAACAACACTATGGATAGTTTGTCAATTATTTAAATTTAATGTTTAGTGAACATCTAATAATTTAAAGTGAACTCTGTGTGCATGTTTTGAACAGAAACAGTTGACAGCCTAAAGACTGTTAACTGTCGCTTCATGCGTACGGTACGGACGGTACGGACGGTCAGCGAGCACTATAACTAGCCAGGTGTAACTGATTCCCATACTATGTTTCTGTACTATACAGGTGTAACTATTACTTAAAAGCTAAAAAGTTGTTGTTCTTCAAGGAATAATTACGCCCGCGCGGTGCGCCTTATCACAATTTGAAAATGGAAAACCGTGTTAACGGTCCATCGGTCGCGATTGGGCAACGTGCGACGCGGCCGGCCGCTGATTGGGCAATTATCGCGGGCCACGCTCTGATTGGTCGAGACCTTGCACGTCCGCGGAAACGGCGCGTTTAACACTATCGTGCGTGCTAATTAGATGTAAGCGTCTCGGGGCAAAGATGATTAAATTAAAGTACAGTGAGTTCATTTTGTATGGGAATGATGTGGTCGGTTTGTATAATAATAAACACATTTTTTATTTGAGTTCAAATAAGTTTTTAAAATCAAAAACTTAACCTTAAAGCTAAGCACGTTTCGGTAGCAGCAGTGGGGTGCCCCTTAGGCACATGAAACCGAAAGAGTAGAAGAAATTCGATTACTGTGGCAGGATCACGGGTGACCGAGAGGCTAGGCGTTGCTACGGTTAGGCAAGAAACGCAGGTTCGAATCCTGCCTCGTGATCAAATTTTTTCTATTCTTTCAAAATTTCTCAATTTCTCATAGTAGAAAACAGTTAAAAGGTACGAGGCCGATATCTTTGCTCGGTTACAGAGTAACTTGTATTAAGGATATGGGTTCCTCTCCCATATCCTTAATGTTGTAGCATAATATAAGTAGAAAGTCGCAAGAAGATCATCACAACGAAATTAAAATCCTACTTAATATTATAAATGCGAAAGTTTGTAAGGATGTGTATGTGTTTGTTGCTCTTTCACGCAAAAACTACTGAGCCGATTGCAATGAAATTTGGTACATAGGCAGCTGGACAACTGGAATAACATATAAGCAACTTTTTATCCCAATATTCCTACGGGATACGTACTTAGGCGGTTGAAACCGCGGGGCGCAGCTTGTATACTATAAATAAAATATAACTTATAAACATGAAAAGCATCACATTATTGTACATCACATGCGAAAACACAAACGGAAACAATAACACTACAACAATATAGTATATGTATATAGTAGTGTGTGTGTGTGTGTGTGTGTGAGATTCCATTGAGTTGTATATGAAACAATTTCATCACAGAATTGGCAATTAGCAGATATGTCTTCAGATATTGAATCCATATTTGCAAGAGGGCATTACAACAAAACACGGTCTGGTGTAGTCCGAATGACGTAGGACGTGGATGTCGTATCGACCGCAGAGCGGCCGCAAACGTGCTTTCACCAGCTGCAGCGCTCGTGGAAAGTGTTCACTTGCAAATCATACTTATCATTAGTTAGTTCTCCGTATTGGTACACTATGACTGTGCTTCTTTGATATTGGTTTCGCCGCTTACCTACCGTTCAACACAAATATATATTCATTCGAGCAAACACAGAGACAAAGTATGGATAAACTCTATGATTTCTTCTATCAGTACTGTTGCATCGTGATTAGATATATCGATTTGGTGCGGCTCCTTTTGAAGGGGTTTTCTATAACGTTAATACCTTAAAGATTTTACCCTTTTGGGGGGAGAATTTTTCAAAATGTTAGCGGATATCAGACGTCATAGAGGCTACTTGCCAGCGAAATTGCAAACTGACCGTCCAGTTGTTTAGGCTATGTGGTGATGGGTTAGACTGGCAGTCACCAGCTCCGCGTGGGTAGTAATTTATCGTAATTAAAATAATATAAACTTTCCTATCTTTTAAGTTGTATCAAACTCTACATGGCGTGCAAATTTGATTAAAATCGGTGTAGTAGCTTAGGAGTAGGTATATCGCGGACAAACAATGTGATACGTAATTTATATTATATATTAAAATAAGATATAAAAGCAATAAATGTTACCAAGTTTTACCATAAAACACTTCAGGTAGGACAAACCGTACGTGTATAACACACGTAACATTTCTTTGATTAGAAGTGACGCACATCGAACGACGCGAGTGAATAAAAGATTGTATTAATATAGTATCGATAAACCACCTAAGGTCGAACGCTAATGAGCGGTGACGTCAGCACTTCCCACGCGGCCACCGTATGGTGGAAAAGCTCTTTGTTACGTTTAACGGTGCTTGTTTTCCTTTAGACTACAACAACCTTACAATGTAAAACATGGCTTAGTACTGGAATAGACTGAATTGAAACAAACTAATTTAATAATTACTATACTATCGATTGAATGTTACAGTTACTTTATATTCGGGGCTGTTATATACAATCCTCTATATACGCAAAGTACGTGGACGACTGTGAATTACGCAAATTTACCGGTGTTACATATCTCGTCTTTATATCATATTATTGTATATCCGTTTAATACACAATAACACGATGTACCTCTGAGCATACAATAACATATGCTTACCTACCTGCTGCGTAGTCAAAAAGTAATGTGACAAGACACAGGAGAACTCTGAGATACAAAAGGTTTCCTATCCCACCTGAGGGTTCTTCTCTTTTAAGTCCGATTTCCTTACCACTGAGCCACCATTGCTCTACTTGACGTATCTAGAATAAATGAAATCCAGGTCGTTAAACAATTGATTAAAAATTTCAGTATAAACAAGATCCGAACGCTAGGCGACTTCGCCGCGTGCCGGCGGCTGCGAGAGCTCTACGTGCGCAAGAACGAGATCCGCGACCTCGCCGAGATCCGCCACCTGCGCCACCTGCCGGACCTCACTAGTCTGTGGCTTGACGAGAACCCCTGCACCCTGCATCCGGAGTAAGTTTATATGACATGCTGGACAAAGGAGCTGGTGGGTCGCCTGATGGTAAGCGTTACCACCGCACATGATCATTTGTAGAGGTGTAGGGTCGATTGCAATCTTTACACCTATTTAAATGGATTGCCGACTTTAAATTGGAAAGGGATTTAGGAAGGATTGACGAGAGGAATAAAGGAAAGGATTGGGAAGTGTATGTAAAAGGGTATAGGCCTCCGGCTCTCCCACTAACCGAACGAAATATAGCAGCATGCTATTATATGCTGTCCTCTGCACGGGTGTGATAATTTCCCGGTGTGACCCGGCCCTAGTTTCGGAGCATATTCAATACAAGCAAGCAAACAAACAGACAGATTCTTCCTCTTTATAATATACAAGTGTGTACCTAAATATGCAAACAATGTTCCAAAAGCCATAATTATAATTCCAGGTACAGAATGACGGTGCTCAGGAACCTGCCAAACCTGGAAAAGTTGGACAACGTGGCTGTACATCCCGAAGAGGTCAGTTTATCTTAGTTTCTTATGGATACGTACCTATGGGTAAAACGGGACCCTCCTACTAATACTTCGCTGTCGTTCCGTCTGCCAACAGGCACTACAAACCGTGATAGTAGGACAGTTGAAAATTTTCAGAACTAATGTAATTCTGGAGCCGCTATCGAGGCTAAGCAACGGTTGACACGGAAATTAATTGGATGGGCGACAGATTTTTTAACAGTTACTACGGAACCATTAGTGTCGCGGATCCGACTCGCGCTTGACCAAATTATTTATCACCAATTACTACTGAAACATGTCGTAAAAACGCCTTCCGCAATAGAAATGTCTTTGATACAAAAGTCTGTTGATTTTATTTGAACTTTGAAACCGTCTATGATGAAACTTACCGTTTTATTGAAGGTGTTCAAATTCAAATTTGAATTTGATGTTGATAACTAATCTGTTGAACATTTTTATTTTATGTCATGTACGACGCAATACGATACTATGTAAGTTTTTAATACATTTTCAGGTGCAAGAGGCGATGCGGCGCGGCGTGCACATACCTGACTCTGATGATGAAGGGTATCCGCAGCAGGTTCGGCACCGTCATGACTATTAGAATATTAGTAGTTCTCCTTCTTAATAAAACAAACGCGTATTAATATAATATTATAACGTATACATAATAAACATTTGATTCAATGACACACCTTTAATTGATATCAAAAAGATATATATTAAGATGATTTTTTTTTCTTCTTCTTCTGCGTGTTAAATTGTAAATGAAATAATGAAAAGAACGTAAATAATTTCCAGCACGACACATACAGCCAGTGTCGAAGCCAGCGCTCGTGCGAGTCGAGCCCCGAGCGCGAGCCCGACCAGTTCTACCGCGCGCAGCGGCTCGACCAGGTGCGACACACACACAAACACACACACACGTACCAGCAGCATACAAATAAAAAAAACCTACACACACCAAATAAACATGCACATTCCCACACAGTATAAACGTATATACACATACACTTTCATAGTATACTTAAACACCCGACTTACATATACACAAACACGCATACCTCACCGCAGTATGTATGTGTATTTATGTTCAAAGATGTATATGTATATATATGCATATAGATCTTTGAATGTAAACATATCTATACGATATTTTATGTGTGCACTTTTAAAAATCATATGTTATACAAGTTAGGTTGTAAAATATTGTCTTTTTTTATTCTTACAATACTTTGTGCATAACTGTTTTGTCATTTTAACTAACAGCATAATGTAATTTTGTGTACTTTGTTTTACAACTACAAATAAAAAATATCGAAGCAGTTGAGAAGTTTCTCTAATCGTTACAGTACTAGATCGATACCGTGAAATCCTCAATATTTATCTTAACATTTATTTATGGCCCATATTTCTCTTGAATGTTTAATAAACAAAGCGTAACCATAGCAACCATATTGTGTGTGACTAATACTCGTGATTAACAAGCGTGTGTGTGTGTGTGACAAGGTGCACAACAGCGACGGCTCCGTGGAGGAGGCGCCGGAGCCGCGCTCGCCCACCGCGCCGCAGGTGAGCGGGACGGGGGGAGGGAGGGGAGGGGAGGGGAGTGCGAGCGGCACGTGGACGCGGAGGTGTGGGTGTAATTATGTATAATGAATGCCGGTAGAGTGGGGTGTTCTAAAATAATCTGGGTGGAGTTCAAAACGGAACCAGTTTTTTTCATTCCCTCACTCTTTCTCTCTCTCCCTCTCTCCCTTTTAGACTACGATACATTTATTTTGTTTTAATTTTTAAACAAAATGTTTAACTTGTTTCTTGGGAAATTAATTATTTGGCATTTTGCATATTATTGGTATTCATATTTAACAAATTGCTTTGCTGCTTTATCTATACTAATGTTATAAAGCTGAAGAGTTTCTTTGTTTGTTCAAGTAAAAATTTTTTCAGTTTTAGATAGCCCATTTATTAAGGAAAGCTTTAATCTATATATATACCACGGGTGAAGCCGGGGCGGACCGCTAGCTAATAAATAATAGTAAATCTTTATAAACTTTTACATTACTACAATTATATTCGTAGACACAAAATACTTTGTTGGTTAAAAACTGCGTGTTAGTTAGAATTGTGAAATAATTAGGTGTATATTTATGTGTGTGTGTGTGTGTGTGCGTGCAGTGCCCGCTGTCGCCGCTGGGCCGCGCGGCGTCGCCGGAGGACGAGCGGTACGAGCACCCCGCCATGACCTCCTCGCACTACGAGGTGGGTACCAGCCGCCTCCCACTCACCTTATATACACACCCATAGCCGTTTTGTGTGTTTCATACTGTACATGAAAATTAAAATGCATGTGTGTGTGTGTGTGTGTGTGTACCATCGATACTGTATTAAAAGTTGTGCTTTTTGTTTTACCTCTTGCTGGAATTGCATTCATTCGCTAGTTTTTTTTTTTTATGCTATAAGCGGGCAACTGAGCCGGTATGTCGCCTGATGGTGAACGCTACCACCGCACATGAACATTTGGAAAAGCGCAAAGGTCGATTCCAGACCTTACGCCTCTACAAATGGGTTGCCGATAGTTCTCCCTCTCTCTTGTTGCATGTAACCTAAATACATATATATAACTCAAAGGTGACTAACTGTGATAGTGATCTATCAACGCATAGCCTGAACATGCAAATGGATGTTACGATTATATAAAAGCTAAGAAAGAATTTTTATAAAATTGACTCCGAAGGGGATAAAATAGGGGATGGAAGTTTGTACCATGAGAATTTATTAACACAACGCGGGCGAAGCTGCGAGCAACAGCTAGTATAATAATATGTAACCTCCACAGCCCCGCGGCCCCCGCTCGCCCGACGCGGCCTCCCTGCGGCACTCCGTCTCCGCGCACAGCGTCAAGGTGCGTTCTGTTCTCGTTCTATGTTTGTTGTTTCAAGTACACAAAATCATCCGAATCCGCTTCACAATGTAGCAATCCTTATTTATGCGAAAATGTGTTTGTTCGTATGTCTGTCGTCATCGCAACAGAGCAATTTTATGATATGATTTTTGTGTCTGGATAGTTGGGTGGGTCAGAGAATGGCACTGCAATTGTTGCCTTGTATATAAGGAAACGCGGGGTCTTCTTCTACTCGTTCGTTTTTTTTTTTACTAAGCAATGCTCAAACTGTTTCACTTTTAATATCGAAATATATTAGCATTCGAGAAGCATATATAAAAATGATATTGTTGCGAAATGATCCGATGCCAGGATCCGAGGTTAGATGACATCGATTAATAAAATAACTACTTCCTATTTATTCTTTTTGCAATTAAATCTTGGTATTCATTAACATCCATAATGTTCATTGCTTATCCTTTATAATATGTGTAACTGTTATTTCTTGACCGGTGACTTGCAACCCAATTATTCTATACATACGTCGGGCATCAGTCTCTCACAAATGTTACTCATACACAATAGATTAAACAATATATTATACGCATAACGAATTTTGATGAGAATTATAAATAAGTAATTAATTAATTTATTATTACGATAGGACTACGCGTACTCGAACAGCAACGGCGAGTGGCGGCAGTACGGCGCCGCGCCGCACGAGCCCGCCGAGCGAGCCGACCGGTGAGCACGGGCGCACATACACACGCCGACGCACACATTCATTTACACACCTAGACACACACCTACACATACGCACGCAACAAACGTATACACACACACACACACACACATATTTCAGCACACGTAGACATATACATATACACGCAAACAAACATATAAAACGCAAAACACACACCTCGACTCACCTGTATGCATTTGCACTCGCATACATATACACATACACGCCCAGTCCCAAACACGTTCCACAATATACAACACACACGCGTTTATATATGCGCGCACTCACGTGTGTGCACACACACACGTATAATAAATGTATCCCACTTCGCACACACACAACTCAGGCAAGTTTGCCAGGGAGTATTTATTAGTCTCAGAACGCGTGTACCAAAAATTCCCACACATAAAATACGTCATATTAGCTTATATTATTGTCAGTTATCTATTTGTTCTCTTTGCATCTTTTTGTGTAGTCCAAGTAGATGAAATCTATTTGAATCTTCATTTGCTAGAGTATACAGGTATATAGTTAGTTTGACGTCAAAAAAACAGTCATATTATTGATTTCTTCATAATACTTTATATTAATATATATAAATATTTTGATCGATTGTATAAATAAATATATAACAGTGGTTCCTCCAGAAGCGACACATACTCGGTGCGCGAATGGGAACGCCCCGAGCGGGCGGAGCGCGGCGAGCGAAGCGAACCGAGAGCGCGCGAGCGAAGCGAACGCGAATATCCGTCCGCCGTTATGGGCGAGAGGCGCGGCTTCACACGGCGACCGGTTGCTAGGGTGAGCGATGATTATTTATCTTTATCTGTTTATTTCCCACTGTAATTTTAAAATTATAATTTTTTTGTTGAATTAGATTCGTTTTGGTATGAAATTGTTGATATTCAATTATATCTTGATTGAATAGAATTATTTTAATGTTTTGAAAACAAAGATTAATCCCATTTACATATTTAAATGTTATTATTTTTTAACTTGTAAAATATTTATAATATACTTTACAGAATTCAAACCTGCTCTCCGCGGTGCTGTGCCTGGTGAAGGAGTTGGATTATCCCAGTCTGGAAGTTGCTGAAATGGCCGTCAGGTATGACGCTGGGGGCACGGCAGTACCCCCGCCGTACATCTGCTGCATACAAATATTATAAAGAGGAAGAGTTTCTGAGTCTTTACAACGCGTTGTAGGCGGTAATCTCAGTAACTGCTGAACCGAATTTTAACTGTAAATGTTAGGGTTTATTTTATTTTGTTTTTTTCCAGTGTCAACGCGTGCGGAGACGAGCGACTTGTTTTTTATAAAAAAAAACAATAATAATTATTTATAAAACTTGTCCAAAAGCCATAATATTGTCTCAGTGTCTATCGCATGTCATCCTTACTAAGATTATAAAAGCGAATGTAATGAACCTTGATAATAGGATATATGGTATATTTTGCCCGAACTGATTATTGTTCCACAATTTATGAAATTGTTCAAAGAAAATATTTTATTAAATAAATATTGTTATTTCAGATGTCGTATGGATGAGTTAGCTAACAGCCAGTGACATAAGGCCACTACTGACTAAAGTTGGCTAAAAACGTGGCTATGGCTGACTTTAGCTGGATAACGTTAGCTGTACCTGGCTTAAACCAACTAAAAGTGTGTCAATTCTGAAAGAAATGTCAGCCAATACTCACTTAATGTAGCTAAACCAGGCTAATATTGTCTTGAGATGACTAAAATGGACGAAAGTGACGAAGCATCTAATGGATTGTGATAGTGCTATTTGTGACCTTACGGACGAGTGTATAAAGTCGAAATTTGTGTGAATAGTGACTATGTGATAGATATCGCGTTAGGTGGCTAACAGTCAGTTTCATAACTTCTGGATATTCCCATGAGCTTATCTGTCAGTTAAAATGAAAGGTGTTGTCTAAGCTACAAGTGAGTTTACCAGCAAAGCGTGAAACTGGCACTTGATGTTCAAATAATATAATGTGTGTGCACATTTAGGCACCCTAATTAGCGTTGCGTTGATAACTTCTGACTTAATTTAAGATCATTTTCACGATCAAAATATGGAAAAAAAATCAATATATGTATAGAATGAATTTGAAAAGTTAAGAATGGATGGTTTAATGTCGTGGTATAATGAAGGTAGTTTATGTCAATATTGTTATTTACAATGAATCACTTAATGTATATGTTACAAACAAAACTCAAAGCCAGTCAAAACACCTTGGCAGCGACCTTTGACCGATGCCTTCAGTTAAACACTTGAATGATTTCTGCAGTGAAGTCATTTTGACCAGCGGAGTTTTAGTTGTAACATATACAACGGTGTGAAATATATGTTTAGACGAGTAATACATAAGTTTTGGATTGAGATATCACATTATTATTAAATAATTAAAAAATTAATATACACAATATTGTGTATGACTTATTTTAATGCTATTTGGTTATTTTAAATGCAGTATATGATTAATGAATTATTTAATTATTCACGTATTTACAAAATTGTTTAATAATGATAATATGTATACTTGAGGGAACTTAAAAAATGGCATGTTAATGTTATTATTGGCTAGCTACACGGGCAAAAGCAAGTTAGCTCACGTGTTTTTCTGGTACATAAGCTGCTTCACTGCCGAGCATTATCAAAACCCGTTCAGTGATTTTCACGTGAAAGAGTAACAAGCTCACATACATAGGACATTTGGTCAATAAAATTCTGCCCCATGGAGTCTAGGTTTTGAAGTAGTGAAATCGAAAAAAAAATAATGTTCTAATGTATATAAAAAGCGTTAGCCCCATACCCCACTACGGGACATTATAGTTGAAATATAGTATACAATGTGTTAAATATATGTTATATTCGTATATCGAATTAATGTTTCAAAATGAAATATGAAATAAAGACTTGAATGAATTCACTTATTAGCTAGTCACATGTGAGGTTTAATGACCGTGCTCATTTGAATCTAGATTCTAGAACCTAGGCGATTTAGACTCGGAGACGCTAAGAGGAAGGAAATGAGACGTCAATTTGTAGTTCAGATCTAATTACTGAACCCGCAGAGTGAGAATTAACTAGATCCACAGATCAGTAACCTTTCCCACCTCTCATCATTATCCTTTCCTTTTCCTTTCTCAAAAAGCTGGAGGCGTTAGGCTGCAAATGTTGGTGGGGCGGTGTTGATCGCTCACCATCAGGCGAAGCAGTCCCATTTCTAACTTTAACGAAAAAAGATCTAATCTGAATACACTTAAAGTCTAGATTTATTATTGTAATGGCTTTTCAGCTCATTTAGGAATCTGAAGCTGAGTTTTAGGTATTTAGCTAGGCTATAGATTATGTCTAAGATATTTTCCCGCTCAAAATTATATTAGCCATTATACCTTGAATATGTATTTTGTTAGATCATTGTCATGCCATCTCCCTCGCACATATTGGCTTCAAGTAAGATAGAGTGAGACAACACACGAGTCCATTTTATACATCACATTGAAATGGTATATGTAATGGTAGGTATTCCAACGCCTTTGTAAATACAAAATGTATTTTTTTATAAATGTACGCGTAGGCCAGCTTTTTATTAGTTCCTAATAAATTGCGAAAATAAATTAAAAATTAGCTCACCGCCTAGATAACGTTAGCGTATTTAAAATTAACGATTTTTTTATATTTAAGTGTGAATCCATCCCGATGTATAGTTATGTTATTTTTAGTGCAATATGGTTGTAGACCAAGAGAACATGGGCAGGTACGGTTCGGAATTAATTGTATAAGATTGTTGCTTTATTAGATGTTTTTTTTATTTCTGTTATATTTTTTTTAAATAGTGCTTTGGGATATAAATACTCGGATGAATATCCTCAAAGTTCTTTTTAGTGTTACTTCTCGTATCTCTTTACAAAATAACATTTTACTATAGACTATATTTTGATTTCATCCTTATATTAATAAAATGTATTAATTAGATATTAAAAGTATTATTTATTTTCTAAAAGAAAAAAACTCCTTACAATTGACAAGTGTGTGACGTCACCAATGTTTAAACTACCCTGCACTCCTAACTTTATAATTATAATGCAATATAAATATTGATCCTTGGATTTTGATATTTATCGAGAGAGAGTTATGTTAAATTCAACTGAAGAAAATAATTCTTTAACAGTTTAGAAAGAACAAAATTCTGTGCTTGCAATGCGATCTTTTAGATATGCTATCCTGCTCGTACTTGTTATTCCATACGTGCGTTTCTTTCTCGCACATGGATTAGTAAACTTGACAAGCCAAATGTATAGTTTGTTCTCTCATAGCTTTGTCCCTTTCTCTCACTAGGAAAAATGTGACAAGTGAGAGCTCACATTTTAACGTATTAATGCTATCACGCTCTAGCAAAGCGTTCTCTATATGTGAGAAAGAGATAAAACTATGGGAAATGTTATAAATTAGGCTAAACACTTGAAAGTAGACTTTGTAAAAATATGTACAGCTATGAACAAATTAATTGTAATGTTAATTATTGAGAATAATACAAATAACTTGCCAAAGGACTTTTATTTTATGCCCTTACCCTTAATTCTATACTTCCCTTTGGTACAGTGGTTAGTGTAACTGATGACTCTTGGTTTTGATATATTTATTACACAGAAAGATCACCAGCTACTTGTAAATAAAGAGAACCGATTGTATCTTTGAGACCTCACTGTTTTATAATAAAATAAATAAATTAAAAGAAATATGAAAAAATATTTTACTATCACTACGGTAACAACCACTAATTGCCTTATTAGTGACTGACACATTTATCGCCTGACGCCTCTATCTCTATATCTATAGTAATTTGTGGCTATGCCCTTACCATAAATCTTTTAAACCTATTTAATATCTATTATCTTGAATGACAATTGACATCAAACAGCGTATGAAAAACACACGTGTCAGTCACGAAGCGGGAATGAGGCTGTCAGGAGAGTAACGCTCTGGTTTGTGGTTCTCCACCACCATATCAGGTAATGTCTGCTACCGAAGCTGCAGAGTAACTGAGCTGATCTCTGGAACCGCTTGTTAAAATTATTTCCGTGTTGGATATTCTGCGGCAGTATCAGTGAGGAATGTAAATGATTTATTCTTTTGCCTGCAGATCATGTCTGATAGATAAATTTCCCGATGTTCATAGGATCTACAATATTTAAACACTTATATGGAGGTGTCTGATATGTGCCACAGAATTGTATTTAATAGAAAGGCGGATGGTATTAGGGCAGTTAGTGTGAGATGTTGAACAAAACTTACTCACACTGGGGTAACGATTAGGGTATCTCTACATCTGAGATGATTTTTTTGTAACGTAATGTTACCCAGAAATCATCAGTATATGTGCGTTGCATGGAGGTACGTTTTGCGTTAAACATTTACTGAAAAATAGTAGATGAACTATATTGGTGGAGACAGTGTTTAAATGTTATCGCTCCGTAGGCGAAAATGTTTTAAATTGCCTTAATACTTAATTGCTGCGAAACAAAAATTTGCTATTAATTCGGGGCTTTAGTATCAGTATAGAGTATCAGTGGTGGTTGTCCTCAGATGTCAGTGACGTCATCAGTGTCGGGCGCGGAGGGCGCAGAGGGCGCGGCGGCCGACATCATCGACCTGGATCGCTACATGCGCGCCGCGGTGCGGCCTTCCGCCGGACGCAGGTAGTTTTATTAACTGATAGACTATTATTATAATATAGAGATTGGGATAGAATAATGAGATTTATTTATACTGTACCTGCGTATGATTATTTGCGGCCCTTCATTATTAGTAGTTAATCCATAGACGATAAATAATTTAAATGGAACATTTAAGTTTGAATTTAAAACTCACTTTTATCATCGAGGCTCATCCCGGCTCCGTTCGGATATCAAGATTCCTGTTTTATCCCAAGGGAGCATTTAATCGGGATAAAAAGTATTCTATCACCAAGTCAGTACAGTAGTTTCAGCCTGATCGACGGACAAAGATCCAAACAAACAAACATTTGATATATAAGTTCTGTCATATGTTGTGCATACACCAAATATGGCAAACCATAGTTTATATGAATACATGATAACAAAAATATCAGAGGCGAGCGTCTGGTGGTGGACGCGGGCGCGGCGGGCAGTAGCAGCGGTTCGGACGTGCCGCGCCTGCCGCCCGCCGCCGCATACAAGCGCTTCTCGCACGACTCTGGTGTCTCCGACGGGAGCTATGTCCGCCGCAAACAGAGGCCTAACAGGTATGTAGCGACAAGTTTCTGAATCGCGCAAGCGAAATTTCCGCTACAGACTTTCCAACATCATTCATTTGCGGTCTTACCGGCCGGCAGTCGTATAGACTGGTTGAGGATCCTCCATTTTTCGATGGAGGAATTCCACCTTCCTTCCTCCACGGTCCACATGAAGCTATCGTATCATATGTATAATTTATGTATTTTCATCAAATAGGACTTACTGCCATTTTATTATCATAACTTTTTACATTATACCAAAAAAAATCCAAGGCTATCTAGCTAAAAACATAACAAAACTTATTTATAATAATAAATATTACATAAGTGCTTTTGAGAATGTAAATGTACACACATATGTCGATCGATAACTGTAAGAAACAATTATCTAGTGATGATATAATACTATAATAATAATACTAGGCTTTATCCTAATATTATAAATGCGAAAGTTTGTAAGGATGTGTGTGTGTTTGTTGCTCTTTAACGCAAAACTACTGAACCGATTGTAATGAAATTTGGCACGTTGACAGCTGGACAACTGGAATAACATATAGGCAACTTTTTATCCCGATATTCCTATGGGATACGGACTTACGCGGGTGAATCCGAGGGACGCAGCTAGTTTAAAATAAAGCACTTGCATTAGATGTTATTAACATTTGATCATGATAAATTATGTTGGTAGGTACGGCTTTGAGAGCTTCTTTTATATTATGCTTTGTGTTGTATTTTAAAAGTATGTGACACATAACGTTTATTTACCGCTAAACTTCTAAAGAAATATTATTAAACAAATATTATAGACGCCCAGAGCTACGGCCTCGTGAATCAAGTCGCCATTCATCATCTTCCATACGCGAATTCAAAGCGGTCTGCGAGCGGGCGCTCCGCGAGCAACAGGAGCAGATATCGCGCGTGGCTCAGCTGTGTGAGCGTCTCGCTCAGCCGGAGCGGGAGCGGCCTGAGCGAGCGGGACACACCGAGCGGGGGCGGGACGGGCCACCGGAGCGCGACCGAGCCAGACGTCCGAGTAATAGAGTTATTGGAAATATTAATCTGTCTCTATGATTATTTAAGTTACATTTTCAATACACATTCTAAAATAGTGTTGTGGCAAGAAAGAAATGCCACAACGAGTTTTGAATATTTATCGTCTTACCACAGCACGATCGAAAATTTGCCCTCGAGTTATAAAACCTTTGCATATGTATTAGTGCACATGTTAGTGACCGGCATTGTGGTGAACCAATTATAAATGTTCAGGACGCGTCGCGGCCGTTTTTCATTAGATTCACATTGCGTTGTGGCTACTTGAACTTTAACTGAAAGCTCAACGCATTGGGAGCAATTTTTTCGCTGATGAACGTCTTCCATGAACGTTTACGATGTTTGAGCGCAACATGTACTTGTATAAATGCTATGGTAACAGGTCGCAGCGGGCGGTCCCGGGTGCGAAGCGAGTCAAGCGACGTCTCCAGCACCAGTCAGAGCTCGCACGACCATCGGAGAAAGGATAAGTTCAGTGTAGGATGCCGTTTAATAAATTTACTGTAAATGCCAAAGCCTAGATGGCGTATCGATCGCACTATGTGAAGAGAAACGTTACCATTGGCCGTATTAAATTTTCATCTTGATAATTGATTCGACTTAAATGTGTCCTTACTTGGTGTAAATAGAACTGCAATAAAAATAAATCTTCCTGTGTGTAAATAGGTATCATTTCACATTTCTTTTGTGTAAAATAATTTTTAACTCATATATTATACTAGCGGTCCGCCTCGACTTCGCCCGTGGTACATATAATAACACTATAATACTTAATACTAATATTATAAACGCGAAAGTTTGTAAGGATGTGTGTGTGTTTGTTGCTCTTTCACGCAAAACTACTGAACCGATTGCAATGAAATTTGGTACGTAGATAGCTGGACAACTGGAATAATATATAGGTTTAACTTTTTATCCCGATATTCCTACGGAATACGCCTTCCTCAATAAATGGGCTATCTAACACTGAAAGAATTATTCAAAACGGACCAGTAGTTCCTGAGATTAGCGCGTTTAAACAAAGAAACAAATAAAGGCTTCAGCTTTATAATATTAGTATAGATTATATTCCTATTTCCCTTAAAATTATTCACATAATGAATTGCTAAATGTATCTGGTAAATAAATTCTTAAATAATGAAATAGTTATCTAATAATGCTAATTGTTTAATCCTTCAGTCAGACTCATGCAAAACATACAAGATCATAATGACAAAGCTGGACGAACTGGGTCGCGCGTTCGCGGCGCGCCGGCAGGTACGGCTTGCTTTATCATCCACCATTTAAAACATTTTTAAAAAGGCTTACTTGACTTAAATACATGTCAGTCAGTCAATGTAAGTGATTTTATGAACAATTGGAACGAAGTTCCTTATCGCGCGTTGTGAGAGGGGGCTAGACGGAAAAAAACTCACGAAAAATTGTAACGACACTTTTCTATAGCCATTGTAAGCTGTGCGGCGTGCGAGTGTTTCTCTGTCCGTCTCCCTCTCTCTTATAGAAACGAAAGAAACTTCGTTCCATCCAGGTGTGCCTTGACACCTCTCTATTATTTTATAAGTAACGCTTCAGGTTTCTAGATAACTGTTCCACTAAAAAACTATTGTATCAGTTGTCACCCGCAAGCCCCATAGCGCGCCGTCCACCCTCATCTGCATCCGTGTCGGTGTGCGACAAATTCGTCGCAACGGAGCCCGACACTAAAGCTGGGAGGAGTTTATCACCAACGATACAAGTAAGTTTGTGGAGAAACTATTTGACAAGAGTCGTGGGAGTGGTGTCTTATTCAGTTAGCATGTAATGGCCGTTCTCTTCTGAAATCAACTGTTACATTTTTATTTATTTTTTATGCCAAAGCGGGCAACTGAGATAGTGGTTCGCCTGATGGTTAGCAATCACCAACGCCCTGAACATTTGCTAGTGCAGAGGAAAGGATTTATTACTGGTGAGAGTTGAGGAAAAGGACCTTCGGCTCCCCCACTCACCGTGCAAAACACAATAGCATACTATTATATCAACTCCGGTATTCTGTGGGGGTGTGGTATTTCCCAGGTGTGAGCTGACCCAATTCGTGCCGAAGTGTGCTCGACTTTCACGTAAGATATATTATATATAGTTCGGTGCACCATAAAAAGTTTCAATTTGACTGCAGACGGTGTACACAAGCGCGGTATCGGAGCGGCGGCGGCTGCAGACCGCGCGCGGCGCCGCGCTCGACATCGCGCCCGCCAACCGTAACAACGTTGTTATACACAGGTTTATATTATACTTATCAATATTTATGCTAGTTTTATATTTCAATAGCTCTACTCGTTCACGATATTTTTTATGTTTTTATACTTAGTGTATGTTTTTATTTCGCTTTGCATTACAATAATGACTTTACCCGATGCTTTTACTAGTTAAATAAATTATTATTGTATATTCTATTGTAGACTGGGCAAATTTATTCCTTTCATGATTTCGAAATTAAAGAAATGGAATTTAATGAGCTACCGGTTATTTGTAGCATAGTGAAAAGTGACTGCACTTCAGTGTGCTCGGCCAGAGATCTCAACCAGTGCGGGTTCGACCTCAACGATCCTGTGCATGTAAGAGGCAAAATCACTCTGTTTTTAGTTTAGCTTTTATTAATTTTGCTGGTTACCTTTTGAGCTGATTACCTGGAATTATTGCTTAGTGATAACTGATAAGGTCGCCTATTACACTATACATTCAATATAAGAAATAATTTAATAAGGTCCATCTATGTTTAATGTAATAGTAATATAAAAAAAAATATGACTAAATAGAAATGGACTCTAGATATTATAATGATTTACACAAACTCGAATTATTTCATTTCTGCAAGCACCACTAACTCAAAAAACAAATATTAGCACAAGACTAAGATCCAACTCATGACTCGTCAGCTATACGCGCAAGCGAAGCGCTTAAGCCCGCTCACGTCGCACGTCCCGTTCGAGCGGCGCGCGAGCTCGGCGCACGTGTCGCGCGGCCGCTCGCTGTGCGCGCTCTGCCGCGGCTACTGGCGCGCCCTCTGCCAGCGCCTGCCCGCTTACATCACTAGAGACTGTTAGTTGCGTTAATAAATTGTTTATTTGTGCATGCGCGTTTTATTTGTTCAATCATAGATAAGTATTTTTTTTGTCATAGTCGGCAATGGAGCTGATGGGTCGCCTGATGGTGAGCGCTACCACCGCCCATGAACATTTATAGAGGTATAAGGTCCATTGCAGACTTTACGACTCTACAAATGGATTGCCGACTTTTTGGGAAGGGATTAAGAAAGGATTGACGAGAGGAATAAAGGAAAGGACTGGGAAGGGAAGGAAAAGGATATGAGCCTCCGGCTCCCCCACTCACCGAACGAAACACAGCAGAATGCTATTTCACGTCGGTCTTCTGTAGGGGTGTGGTACTTCCCCGGTGCGAGCTGGCCCAATTCGTGCTCGACTACCATATGTAAAAAAGTAGTGCTCATTAAATGATATACGCATGCTACCTAACTGTATCCCGCGCATTCATTCAAGTGGTACCCGGAAATAGAGGTGTACGGTTCTTATGTAAACCAAAGAGAATGAGCGACGATCTAGCACATAAGATTGAAGTAATACATTTGTTTAACAACAAAAGTACTGAAATAGGTGAAAAGTCTAAAGCCTTTCTCAATAAATGGGCTATCTAAAACTGAAAGAAATTTCCAAAACGGGCTCGTAGTGCCTGAGATCAACGTGTTCAAACAAATAAACTCTACAGCTTTATAATATTAGTATAGATTTGTAAAACTCATCTATAAATAAGAGCAAATTATTTTAGCATTTAATATCTTATGTCGATACCATGAAGGTTTTAATTATAACTCTTAATGTTCGAAGGAGTTTCTATATAGGATCTGACAGAAAGCGAAAATGCTGGCGACAATAAAGAACACTATGTCGAGCTTCTGACGTGACAGAAGAACAAAAGAAAAATTCCATCATGTTACAAAATTTACTGTAAATACCTAAAAATAAATATGAAATAACAATATGCAGGCAGAGGACTATACACAAAAAATCAACTCCTGAATAAATATGAAGAAAGAACATTTTGGGATATTTTGCTTGTTATATTTTCTATTTCAGGTTTGTAATTGCCTTCTTCGTTCACTCTCACTTACGTACGGTTTACTTAAATTTTCGGTATACAATAGAAATCTAAGTCTCAACTTTTTATCTCTGCCGGTCGATATTGAGAATATTTAATATCTTTATCAATAAGAATTCCACTCTTAATTCCTACTTAACTCGGTTTAATGTTTTATTATTTACACGTATTAATTTAATATTATCATTTAAAATTTAGAAAAGAAATAAAGAACCATTCATTAATTTCACTGTAACATGTTATAAGCTACCTAAGCCTTATATTTTTATAGAAAAAAAAAAACAATAACTACCAAAATATATAAAGAGTATCGACGAACGTGCTTCAGGTGGGTCTTCGAAAGTGCTAGTCTAAAGGAAGCAATACGTTTATGACACTAAATATTGAATGCTCACTGACGTAATGCTAAATAAATAACAATAGTCCTATAGGAACTAACATGTCTATAGTGACTTCACCAACCAAACCAAACACCTTCGACGATGGCCCATTTAATTGTGACGTTAATATATACCAACACAGGTGGTGGGCACGCTAGCTTGCAAGCGCAAGCCGTCGTGTCGCCCGCCGCGCTGTCCCGGCGGCTGCAAGCCCAAGTACTGGTGAAGTGGCTCTGGGCTCTGGACTTGCTTCGGATTCGACGATATCGAACATTATGGTAAGTTGAAATAAGGCTAATACTTTGGAGCAGTGTAGGTGCTTCAAAGTATAGTTAAGTAAGTGTATACGTTATTTTCAGGAACGCCACGACGTATTGCGAAATGTTTTTAAATGGAGCTCGCGAATCCAGTAAATAATTTGCAAACTAGCTAAAAATCTAACTGATTTCGCCCGTTACGTTAAACGAAAATAAATTAACAATTTTACCGCCATCTATCGGTATTTATAAGATTTAAAATGAAAAATCATACAATAGCATCATCGATTGTACTTATCAATAGGAGAGCACCGTTGCAACATGATAAAAGACAAACAAACGTTCTTATATTTGTGAGAAATATTCAGGCTACTTTTTCAAATTCGAATAGGAACCAACCTAATTAACATAACCCAGAACTAAATTTTTTTGACCGCCTCCTTGGTACAGTTGGTTAACGCGTGAGCGTAGAACCGAGGGGTCATGGGTTCAGTTCCCGGTGGGGACGCACAAAAAACAATGTCTCGTTCTGGCAGGACACAGAAGGCTGATCACCTACTTGTCCCTAAAGAAAATCGATCAGTGAAACGGATGTACATCATCTGCCCCATACCCCATTAGGGGACACGGGACTTCTTTTTAGAACTAAATTTTTAAATTTTATGCGACTCGTAGCGGTAATGAAAATTGCGGTAACAACAGATATTTCTTGTCCTAAAAATTTTTCGCAAAGTTAACAACAAATGTATACCACACTGTCTTTTGCACTATTATGGCGATTGGCAAGGCCTTTGCTGTTATATTTGAAACTCAGAACTAACTTTATTTATTGAAATTGTCAACTCTACAGTTGGTGCCAGGCAACCTGTGCTGGTGGATAGCCTGGTGTATCCTCAGCGTGCTGAGTCTGGCTCAAGGTTGTAAGAAGCGAACTATTTGCCGCCCACCGCCGGACGGCCGGCCCGGCTGCGGCGGCCGGTGACGCGCCACAGACTATCCGCAATCAGTGTTGCTATCAAAATAATCGTTCAATCTCAGAATAATCATTAAATCTCTAACCATTCAATCTCAGAAAAATAATTCAATCTGTATAAATCATTCAAATTTACCCCTATGGTAAGGTTTGCCTGCGTTACAAATAATATTTGCTACTTCCTGATGGCTACTCAGGGAGTATATTATATTTTTTGCAGTACCTGTGGTCATATCAGGACAAAGCATATATTTTATTTTATTTCCAGTTGTGCTACATTACCCTTGTTGTACTGATTACAAATATAAATGCATTATTATATAAAATAAATCTTGAAGTAGGTACACCATATGATAAAAAATTTGCAAGAAATATAATAATGCTATTTAAATGTCTATATCAAGCACTATTTAACAATTATATCAGTTTCAATTTATTTGATGTTAAAATGTTGAAAGTGTGGACTATTTAAAGATATAAATAAAAGAATTTCAAATGTTTTTTTACTTTTTTTTATTTTTCTTAAATAATACCCTTATGACATTACATCAGTAGTTCCTGAAACAAAAAGAAAATTATTTTGTAATATAGTTTGGATGAACAAACAAAAATTTCATTTGAGCCAATTCTTTGTCATAATTTTAGTAACAAAATGCTTTATGAAACACAACACTAATTATGTACAGTACAATCTTGATAAAACAGTGAGAGTACAATGCTGAAACTTGGCAAATTGTAAATTGTTGAAGACAAAAAAGCACTCACAAAGTCAAAAAAATTCTAGTTTTTTTTAATTGACTGCATGTTCTATTTACTAAACTAATATATCAAAATTGAACAATGTTACTTGCTAGGCTATGCCCAGTTTTTAACAGGATTAATAAAGTAAAACAAGCTATGAAACTAGGTAAATAGTACGTAGATTTATAATGCTAAAAGAATTTATAAAGTTGCTTAAGGTAATTTTTAGTTTAATAATTACAAACAAATAAAAAAAAAATTCTTCTAAGCATTAAAGAATTTAGATGTACCATACTATATACCGTTGTATATTTGTCCATGCCCAATAAACAATATTATTATTATTATAGATGCAAAAGCATATTTATTTATGCTTGTACAACAATAACAAATAAAAAGTACTCACTTGATCAATATGCCATCCTTCTTGGTGAGCCTCACTATACAGTCGTCGGACTCGCCCATCCTGCGGATGGCTCCGCAGATGACGTACATCTTGGAGGTGTCAGCGGCGCGGCCGGTCGCCGGGTCTACGTCCGCGATCACCAGCTGCACGGATGCATGGTCCTTTGCGTGGATCAGCCGGTTACTGGCCGAGCTGGAAGGAAATTTACACGTCAGCTAGTAGTTACTTGTGTTTGATCATCATTATCTAATGTGGTTAAGAATGTGTCAATCACTTTTCAATTAAAATAATCAAATTAAAACTGCTGTCTATTTAAATGTAAATTGAGAATGTTATTCATAAACAAGCAACCTTTGAAGTCATCTGAATTGGAAAAGTCACTTGAAATGTGATAAATTCAAAATGCATGTACTCAATTAAGTCCATCATAGTTCACTTTATCTTTCATTAATTTTTATTTTGATTACAAAAATGCTATAATACTAATTTCAAAATTACTGAAGCAACAAAATAAGATCAATTTGTAATGGACTTAGATTATATACAAAACTAGACGTGCCCCGCGGTTTCACCTGCATAAGTCCAATTGTCCAGCTGTCTACGTACCAAATTTCATAACAATCGGTTCAGTAGTTTTTGTGTGAAAGAGTCACAAACACACACACATCTTTACAAAATTTCACATTTATAATATTAGTAGGATGATCTCATCAAAATAAAAACAGCAAGTCTGATGACTAGTTGGGCCCACTTACAATATATATCATTACCTTAAAACACAAAAAAAATACTGTCTTCATATCATTATTATTTATACCATCAGGATGCACATATGTATACATTTTTAAGTTAATATAATTATCGAAGTAGTTTCTAGAACCATTAGAAAATTAAGTTTTGACCACATTTAGGACAAAAGTATTGTTTGTGAAATATACGTTTGGTGTTTCTATTGCACTTAATATCGCATTGTACTATGATTTATTCTCATTATTATCAAATTTTATAACAGTACAATAAAAATAAATATCAATTTAAACAATTTACAATCATCATCATCAAACATCGAGGATATTATTATAACCTAAAATCTGTAACATGCACTTACCATTTCCTGGGGCAGTACAAGTCAACGAATTCTCCGGCGTCGTTCTGCATTTTGTGTATCTGAAATATCAAATTTCGGATAATTTTAACCACAATCACGCTAAAAATATGGAATTATATGAATTTATCCAAAAATATTACCGAAACAAGCACGCGAGGCACTCAAACGTCAATGGCGAAAAGAACTTTTTTAATTTTTTGACATCTGACTTTTTGACAGTTGTTGTTGCCAGTTGCCAATTTCGTATTCTGGTACATATATTAAAAAGAAACTTCATATTGCATTTAATTTTTTTAATAGAATTCTACATCGAATCAAATTTATAAGATTTATTTTCAGTAATCTCAACTTTGTCTTTTAAATTCTCAACATGATTCTAAGGTGGAGCAAATTAACTTTGACATTTTGCTTGTTACGGTTTCAAGACTGAAATAGAGATTGCATGCGCTATATTTTTATGTTTATTATTCTTAACTTCACCTTTAATAAAAAATTAATAATTCAAATTAACTTAAATCTAAAGCATACATTTTAAACATATCTGTTATAATATGTTTGTTTAAGAAATTGTATTGTTTTATCTCATTTTCGTGCTTCGGCTATTATGCTGGTGGTGGCCCATGTGATGGTTAATTAACGCCATCACCGTCCATGAACATTTTCAGAGGCCTACGGTCGTTTACAGACCTTACGCGTCTACAACTGCATTGCCAACTTTTAAATTGAATGGGAAAAATATAGATTTGACAAGGGAAATAAAGGAGGGAACTGGAAAGGGTAAGGCAAAGGATACGATCCAGTACTCATTCGCCGAATGAAACACAGTGGCATGCTACCATTTAACCGGTTTTTTGGGGGAGGGTGTAGTCCTTTCCCGGTGTGAGCTGGCACAATTCGTGCCGAAGCATGCTCGACTCCCATATGTATACGTATAATAAATCTGTAGAAAAGTCATTTTTGTACATTGAAGAAATTGAAAAAAAAAAAAATAGCCAGTGTGTGAAAAGATAACTAACAGAACCCATTTCCATCATTTTTGAAATTTTTGTCTGTTTGTCTGTTTATATGTTTGTTTGTGCCCACATCACATAAAATCTACGAATTAAATGCAGACAATGTTTATATACAAAAATTATACGTAACTTGAGGTATAACTTAGTTTTTGTTTCATCGAAATCGGTTCAATCTATCACAAGATATGATTAATTTATTGAGTTCAAGAAGTAAAATGTTACGTTACGAAATTCTGTATAGTACTAGCAACGACATCTTAAGACTAAAAATAGAACTAATGTTGATAGTTGAAATCCAAATCCGATAGATGATGTTGTGCAAAGACGTCATTTTCTGAATCGTGGTGTTAAGATTTTCCGCGCGAGAATGACCTCAATCGTGTTTACATGACCAATTGGGTTTCGTTTGAGGTTTGGTGTCTTAAAAGTTCTTGAGTGTGTCGTAAACGGTCTTTGGTTGCTTGGCAAATGATGAATGTTCTGAATTTGTCGAAAATAAGTATTGGCTCGTTCTTTGGTTTCGTTTGGTCATTGGTTTGGAGTACGAAGTAAAAATTGTATCTTATTTACTTCGTAATTTTAATAGCGCCAATCGTTTTACAGTTGGTGTTGCCAATTCGTTAATATTAGAAATGCGAAAAGTTTATAAGGATGTGTGGGTTTGTTGCTCTTTCATGCAAAAACTACTGAACCGATTGCGATGAAATTTAGTACTTAGACAGCTGGACAACTGGAATAACATATAAGCAACTTTTTATCCCGATATTCCTACGGGATACAGACTTACGCGGGTGAAACCGCGGGACGCAGCTAGTAAGATAATATAACTGCGTTCATTGAATATTAAGCCAATGCTTTGAAAGAAAAGAAAAACATTCTTTTAAAATTTAATTTTATAGAAAAAAGGAAATCAATGTTATCATATTCTCCCTATACTCTTATAATTATGTTTCCATCATATAGTACATGTTCTTGTTTAAAGCAAGCCTTCATGTTAAATAATACCTGTAATATAAGTCAATCATTAAATCCCTTTACCTGAAAAATCAGTGTCGTCCCCCCCTTTAGGCGAGCTGGGCACGCGTGACGTGGGCGTGCAGCGGTATCTGCGTAATGAATCCCGTATCGACGCGCTCGGGCGCGCGCTCACGTAGCGCGGACACTTATCTAAATTCTATTCTGATTTACGGATCTGATTAAGCTTTTGTTTACTTTGTTTTTTACCAATTTTACGTTGCAAGCATCGTTACTTGTACTATAAAGGGGAAAGAATTTTTCTCTAATCTAAAATTAAGCTCGATAAATATTTGGCCGATTAAAAAAATACCACTTGAAGCTTGAAGATCGGCGGCCCGTTTCCTTTTCCGCACCCTTCCCGTCTATTCATTCTTTCATGTTATAAATCCTTTTCTTATCACTTTCCCCTTAAAAGCTTATTCGCATAGGCATTGCCTCTACGAATGTTCGGATGTAGTGGTTACCATCAGGCGAACCACCAGCTTCGTTTCCACGCTTATCGCATAAAAAAGCTAGTTTCGCCAAGTTATTACATTTCAATAAAAATAACGAATTGTTTAAATTAAATCAAGTATCAATATTCCATACCTCTTTAATATACTTGTAATTTAAATCTGAAGAGATTGTCTGAACGCGCTGATCTAAGGAACTACTAGACGAATTTATTTTTACCAGTGGTGCGAAAGTGCTTCTATAAGAAGTCTAATTAAATAAATAAATGTTTGAGATTGAGTATACATTTTATTAGATATGCACGTGATGTCTTAGTGCTTTAGGCTATAGATATAGCTCTCCGGCATAATATACTAGCGAAGGCCAGAAGCGCCAGTGAAACATACAAAGGAACATTCATCATCCCGTATCACTAGAAACAATACTAATATAAGAAAACTTTCATAAACTTTTTTAATACTGATTTATTTTCATTAATTATATCAATATAAAAATAGACTTGGTCGGTACATAAATAAAAAAAATGACAAAAGTTTCACTGTTCCTTGAATTATAAACATTATTGCCCGAAGCAGAGAGTCTGTAACTCTGTAGCACGGACCCGTCAGCAAACATTGCCGATCGCGATATTTGCGCGCCGGCAAACAATTAAATACAATATGGCACACGTGTACGCCGATTTATTTTTTTAAATAACAACTAATTATTTAATTAGTATGATTAACTATTGATTTTAGAGCTTCATAGAGAATAGCGAAACAGTAAAATGGTATGGATCCAAACAATTTGTTGTTTGACACGATTCATAATATTATCTTCGCAAAAGAATAATACACGAGTAAAAACTCTTTTGGAAGTCGGTCAAAAATCATTTAATCACATCTAGCGTGGGACCGAGCCGCTAAGGTTGCCAACCGTACTAATAAATAAGTGTATAGTATTATGTTATCTGTGGTATTGTACTGTACCTATTATTGGACTGTGTATGTGTTTCACACACACACACACACACACATATCCTGTACTATCCTACCAATATTAAAAATTGTGGGAGTCGAACACGCTTCGGCACGAATTGGGCCAGCTCGCACGGGGGAAGTACTACACCCCCACAGAAAACCGGCGTGAAATAATAGCTTGCTATTGTGTTTCGTACGGTGAGTGGGGGAGCCGGGGGCCAAAATCCTTTTCCTTACCCTTCCCAGTCCTTTCTTTTATTCCTTTCATCAATCCTTTCCTAATCCCTTCCCAATTAAAGTCGGCAATCCATTTGTAGAGGCGAAAGGTCTGCAATTGACCTTACGTTGCAATCCTCCAAATGTTCATGGGCGGTGGTAGCGCTTACCATCAGGCGACCCACCAGCTCCATTGCCGACTGTGACATAAAAAGTAAAAACCAAGGTTTGTGAGGGTTGATGTTATATCAACTATGTGTGTGTTACAACTGGAATAACACACAAGCTACTTTTTCCCGATATTCGTACCGGAAACAGTACTAGTAAAATTATAAATATACCGTGGAGGAAATATAAAGTACTCGAAAAACATTTTTCGGGACAATAGCTGATCAATGTTAGAAATACTAATATTTTGCGAATAAAAATAGTTGTTTTTACAAAATATCAGTATTTTCCAATTCCGCCTTCAATTGTTAGAAGTAGTCCAAATTTAAATGGAAGAATGATAAGGTTTTTAATAAAAAAAAATAATCAAAATCAATTCACCCAGTCAAAAGTTACGATGAATGAAACAAAAAAAAAACAATCCAGTTGATAAACTCCTTTTTTGAAGTCAGTGTGTGCATGTAACCAAACGCGTCCCTGCCATAATTCGCCCTCAATATGCCCTTAAAGATATATATATTTTTTATTTTTCTTCATCTCCTTGGAATTGGATTTCCTATTAATTTATTAATTTTAAAATTGCCTGTAATAAAGTTCAAGATTTAGTCAGGGTTAAGCCAATTTTATTCACGACAAGAAATGAACATGTGCAAACCAATACACTTTTTATTCAAAAAACCTGAGTTAGCAGCCTTATAGCTAAGAATTTTTTTATTGTTTATTAAATATAGTGTGTTTACACGAAAAATTCTGGCAACCCTACGTGGGACTGAGTAAAACGCTCAAGGGTTAACAAACAATATAATATTGTTTGTCCGGTACAAAAACTTATAATAGCTACATTGGTAACTAATTTTATATTATTTTCTACAATTAATTATTAGAGCTATATTGATACTATTAATTATTTTTAGTCGATTTAATTGTTTGTTTAATTGATAATCTCGCTTACGCCTACCGTAGCTTAAGTTATTGTAAGTCTAATTATTCCTCGCGGTTTTACCGGCAACCAAAATCATGAACAGACTGAGTGAATCTATTTTGATGATGCATTTTTTTGTTTGAAACCTGGTGCCTTCCGTGTGGTCCTATTAAATTTTTTTTCTGGGTCTGGCCATTGGAAGGTATATGCTAAAAAAAAATAATTATATTTCAAAAATTCGTCGGTACAAAGCTAATCCGGTATTTATACTAGTTTCCACTAGGAGATCCCTAATGAGATGATCCCCTACTTTTTACAAAGTACGGCCTCACTGACCATACTATTGATTTCATACATGTATTTTACACACATACGTACCCGACAATAAATAACAATAATGATTTAATTCTTTGTTCACTTTGACAGATCAGTGACCATATAATAATTTCAAGAGTTTCTCTTATTATCCCCATTTGCTAAGGAATTATTTTTCTTATTTATACCGCAGTACACTCTGCATAGTATCTGAGACGATTCCGTTTATTATATCATTCGTGTTTTTTTGTGTTTTTTAAGTATATGTATTTATTTTAAATCAATACTAAAAGCTCAACGGTTCAAACAGAGGATTGAAGTTATTGAAATAAACAAAGAAAGAAACATTGATTGCCCATAGTTTTGTCTGATGGAACCGTGGGCCACAGCTAACAAACTAGATGACTGTTCAACGAAATAGCCATATTAAAAATAAATAAAACGTTAATTAATAGTTGATATATAAAGAGGGCTTAGCGAATCAATAACTCCGTCAATAGCTGGCTCTCTTCATTCAGTAGAAATATTACTGATTGCAGGAAGAAGCCTCACACAGCTATGCGCTATACAAATCAGTTTTTAATTTAGAATTTTATTCATTTTATTGACGGGGTTCACGGGGACACTAATTGGAATAATAAGTACAGGCATATAGTTCATTCTTTTTAATATATTTACAAGATGTAGATAAAAATTTTCTATTTTGAATGCGAGTTCGGAATTGGACTGGACTGCCAGGTGGTTTCATTCGCTTTAATGAATAATAAAATAATGCATCAATTTCAATATATTCGAAAAATATTGTCCACGTCAAAAGCCAATCGTTTTATCAGTTTTTGTCTGAAATGGCTGACCTTTGTCTACTTCGTGGGGCGTTATTGATCAGAAAGAAATTTGAATATATACTTATTATATTTAGCGAATACAGCCTTCAGATTGTCAGAATTAGACCAAATAACAGGCACCAGAATTATCAAATAGAAAAAAATAGTATACCCAGTCGTAAGTTCTGAGATAACAACCCAAAAAAGCAGTCGAATCGAGGATATTTTTTGAAGACAGACAATGATTTTCTCTACTTAAAAAGATTTAGAATAACAAAAATTATTTTTACATCGTTATATAATGCGAGGTTTGATTCAATATTTATAAAGAGCAAGTCATCACAAAACAAGTTATTTGTAAGCACAAAAGGTTCATAAGACAATCATTAGTCAATTAGTCCCGTACTCAGCGACACCTGCGCTTTGAGCGATGCTCTGCCATTTGATAGATTTCGCGTATATGACCTTGTGTGGGTTACCATTATAACTTTCTTTTTCTTCTATTTTAAGGGAATTTATTCAAAATTCTTATGGATAGACAAACTGACATAATTAGAAAATTGTAGGCAAAATTAACATATATATTTTTATTTCACGTGCCTGTTTGAATGAATGAATAAATGAATGCTTATTAAATAATGAACAATAGTATACTCATACACAGACAACATAAAAGTAGGTGGGGTTTTCTTTTTCATAATCGGCAATGGAGCTGGTGGGTTGAATGATGTTAGCGCTACCACCGCCCATGAACATTTGGAGAGGCGTAAAGTCGATTGCAGACCTTACGCCTCTACAAATGGAATCCCGACTTTCAATTGGGAAGGGATTAGGAAAGGATTGACGAGAGAAATAAAGGCCTCCGGCTCCACCACTCACCGAACGAAACACAATAGCTTGCTATTATTTCACGCCGGTTTTCTGTGGGTGTGTGGTACTTACCTGGTGGGAATTGGCCCAATTGGTGCCGAAGCGTGCTCGACTCCCACATACAAAATATGTATGTACGTAATAAAAAAAGAATCGAAGAAAAATCTCATTCCAACTGCATTTCTTTTTAATTTCCATACCATAATATGTGTTGTACTTAGGAAATATTTGTGTTAAACCAAGTCTCATTTTTATGCATACTCCAACAACGCAATTTGTGGCGCATTCTAGACCTGCGACTCCACAAGCTAAATGTTATTACTGAGCCAACTTTGTGCACTATATCTAAAACTAGCAGTGCCCCGCGGTTACACCCCCGTCGTAAATTAATTACATAAGGGGGCGTCAATAAATTACGGGAAATGTTTTCAAATCTCATATAACCTTACGATAGAGCGGCAAATATACTTTTAAATAGCATTTTTTACTAACCGATATAAAAAAATACTATTTTGGTCCTTTATCCAGATTGTATATGTTTAAGATTTAATGTTAACCATAATCGTAATACGATCACTAGAATCACCTGCAGAATATAAAAAAAAAACACACCTCACGTTATTCATGGACTCCTGATAACCTGTGGTCTTTCCTCGACAAATATATATTATATTTGAAATCGTTCTTTCACGCGAGAACCGCTTATCGTATCTGTATGGAATCTGGCACAGAGATAGATTATAGTATGGATTAGCACATAAAGGTTACTTCTTACCCGGGTACCACGCGAATGACGTGACGCGTTAAAGCTAGGAATATATAATATTTTTCAATAGTAATGTTGTATAAGCATTTTAATTGTTTGCAATTATGATCAAAACTTCGCAATATGATTGTCAATTAATAGTAAATAAATGAATATATAAAAACGGAGCCAAAAACAGTTTAAACTCGAGTCATGTGGTTTAGAACGCACGTGAAACAGAGAAGCAGCTAGCTAAAAATACAAAAATTTCTTATTTGATTAAATAATTAAAGTACCTATAATTTGAAGTATCAAATCGTATACCTACTCTAAACGTAAGCACAGGCTTCCGTGTAAAGTAGTTTCATTTAGGAAGCTTTGTATCTTACTTCTTATAAATATAACACATACGTATGTAATAAAATAAAAGTCTAAAAGGATTTTTTCTCTTTAAGTGTTAGGATAGGATGTGGACATAAGATTTCTTACAAATAATAGCGTTTCGTGTTGATGTGTTGATGGCAGAAATTAGTCGGAACGTGGTCCTGCTTCAGATTAGGTCTCATTGTGACAATTTGATGGTGGATTTGTTATCTTTTTTGTTAAAAATGATTATTAAATAACTAGCTTACGCCTTTTAGGTTCCTTTCAATAAAAGTCCATGAATCATACAGCTTTATTTATTGTTTAATATACAATATACAGTCAACAACTTAGCAAGTTACCTAAATAATACATCATTATTAATTATACATTATTCTTTCGAATTTGGTGCGATTTATTGGTTTAAAGAGCTTAATACTGTTGTTTGTAATAACGAAATCTGAAAATATTAAAAGATGTAAAGAAATATGTATTTACACATAAAAAGCAAGATGAAATCTCAAAAATCGGATCAAATTCGAAAAAAAAGCTTACGTTAAAACTTCCAGCCCAGTTTTCACGTAAGAAGTTCAATTACGCTATGAGCTAACCCATCAGGTATACCGGTGACTAGAATCAACAATTTAATACAAAATAGCTAAAACAATTATGTATTTATAATATTTTAGAAAGTAGAAAAAGTGGTCCGGTCGGTAGCGCATGATTGTAACAAAATATATGTGGAACTGCGCGTCAGCTCAGGCCGAAGTCCGAAGGGCTCTCCTGAAAAAATGGGCAAACTTTGACATAAAATATACACAACTAGCTGCGCCCCGCGGTTTCACCCGCGTAAGTCCGTATCCCATAGGAATATCGGGATAAAAAGTTACCTATATGTTATTCCAGTTGTCCATCTGTCTACGTACGAAATTTCATTGCAATCGGTTCAATAGTTTTTGCGTGAAAGAGCAACAAACACAAGTTTCTTCAAAATCGGTTTGACAATAACGAACTTTCATAGAAACTTTCATCCCCTCTTTCAAGCCTTTCTACCCTTTTTTTGCGATAAAAAGTATCCTATGTCATTTCCCAAGTTCAGTTCTATCTTCATACCAAATTTTATTAAAATCGGTTCAGTGGTTTAGGCTTGATAGCGTAACACACAGACAGATAGACAGAGTTACTTTCGTATTTATAATATTAGTAGTGATAGAGGCATATTCATACAACGTAGTATCACAGATTGATAAATAATTACGTGTTACCAGAGATAACGTTATACGTAATGAAACGTAGCGAATGTGGCCAACCAATATACGTAAATGGAAACTTTATTTATTTTTTTTTTATGTCACAGTCGGCAATGGAGCTGGTGGGACGCCTGATGGTAAGCGCTGCCACCGCCCATGAACATTTGTAGAGGCGTAAAGTCGATTACAGACCTTACGCCTCTACAAATGGATTGCCGACTTTAAATTGGGAAGGGATTAAGAAAGGATTGGCTAGAGGAATAAAGGAAAGGACTGGGAAGGGGAAGGAAAAGGATATGGGCCCACTTTAAAATATCTTCGTCCATAGCATTGGCGTAAGGCCTAGGAAGACTAGGCCGAGGTATCTTAGACGACAGTATCTTCCCACTATGTTTAGTCTAGCATCCATTGATGTTTCAAAATTATTTAATAAGTATTAAAAAATATTAAATACAACATGAAACATTTCAAAGTGTAGGTACGATGTTAAATCGATGGAACGCGGCATTTATTTTAATTGATATAACATTAAATGCAATCATTATAAAAATTCTGTGTACATTTCTAAGATTTCATGTTAAGTTTATTCCTCCCAAAACTGTGTCTGAATATTGATTTTGAGAATTATGTGAATTAGGGAGACTTGCTAGTGTGACTTACATGATGATCTACATATTCAAGTTATTATGTCGTAATCAAAACTCTATATACGATATTTCGAAATGCAATATTTTGCTTTAATTGAGTAACAATTCACTTTTTACTTTATGTGTAACCTATGTTTTTTTAGTGACAGTTTTTGTCAGGGTCTACAACATGACTTGTAGTGATAATTTCAAGAAGCAATGAATTTCAACAGGTGTCAGGTGAAATTAAATTGAACAAAGTTAAATCACGAGTTATTAGTCAATCAATTAATTCAGTAAACATCTCTATATTCCAGTTAAGATCGTGTTAATTGTTGAAGACATTTTTGATATATTTGATAAAGACGTGATGTTAATCTTAATGAAGTAAATAGATCGTTAGTGTTGTGTAGTATTATATTATCTATGGTTTGGAGCAAATATACACTGGTTGGCTTGTTTGTAAAATTGTGTATTTTTTTTATTGCTTGCATATAAACTAGCTACGTAATATTTTGTCAATTGGCGCACAGTTAATTAAATTTTTTGGGATTGTAATCGCGATATATTCGTTAAAATATTATCCTGGTGTTTTACCCTTCACACTTCGTAAGGAGCGTGGGTAATAGCAGAAATTTACATTTTTTTTCAAATATTCGTAAATTGCATTTAATGCTGTAGTAATAAAATTGAGAGGCTGCGTTCCACCTATACAAATTGTAGTAGGTATGCTATGAAAGCATCGATAGCTACACCACAATTTGTATAGATGGAACATTTCAATTACACAACTTACTGAAAACTCTAGGTCACATCATGTAATCAAATACCAACTGTCCTTAAAGAATGCGCATATGTGGGACTTCAGTCTGCAGGGACCTTACTAACTGACCTCTTGTAAGCGTGGTGCGGCGCGCAGTCGCACAGCTCGCGCTTCCAGCGCTCCAGGTCGGTGAGCGGCGCCGGCGCACGCTTGCCGTACCGGCTGCCCATGAAGAACCTGCACCAGATAATGCTACTCATAGATATATACTTTGAAGCTGTCGAGCGTGGCCTTGAAAATTATTTAGCGAGATTCTTTTCTTTTATGTCATAATTAGTTTCTTTTATGCAACTGAGATGGTGGTACGCCTGATGGTTAGTGATCACCACCGCCCATGAACATTCGCACAGGTAGTGCCTCTGCAAATGCGCTGGAGGAAAAAATTGACGATTGGAGAAAAGGAATGGGCTGGGATGGGTGAGGAAAAGAAAACCGACCATGGTTTAAAGAAAACGGACAATTGAGGCAATATTCTGGCAGACTTTTTTTTGTTGCTGGTTTTTTTCAATTGCGTGCCGAGATGGACCTTTTTAAAGTTAAAAGATAGAGTTGAGTTAAAAGCTGCTAAACATTAGTTTTTTTCTAAACCCAATAGCACATGTTAAGATTATTCAGTCTGAATTAAGAAAAATTTGGAATTACTAAATTATACTGAAATATTATCATTACAAAAAAAAAAATCTACAGGATGGATATATATATATATGGTGTTGAGATTGGAGACATCTCAGTATAGTATGATTTTAGCTAGCTTTCGTTATCGGTAGGCACACGGAAGCACAATTATGAACACACGAACACTTAGGAATACGAAATGAGGTGAGTTAGAAATAAAAAAAGTTGCGAGGTGTCAAGGGACACCCGGATGGAACGAATTTCCTTTCGTTTCTATAAGAGAGAGAGAGAGAGAGAGAGAGTCAGACAGAGAAACATGCGACGCCGCACAGCTTACAATAGCTTACTATAGCAAACTGCAAAACGTGTCGTGACAACTTTTCGTCAGAATGTTTCCCGTCTAGCTCCTCTCACAACGCGCGAAACGGAACTTCGTTCCAAAATGTTTCACGACTTGGAATCATGACAAAATGTCTCGCATTATTCCGATGCAAGATTTTTTGCGGTGAATGCTCTAGATGCACTTAATATGGGACTTCTAAATTGTGATAAAATATAATCTACAACGGAAAAATATGTAAAATGAAAATCATGCGCCACCAAGTCAAAGTATGACGTCAATATACCTATTTGTCGTTTCGTCCTCCGAGTCGCCTTCCAAGCGACGCGTCCTGCAGGTATATGTATAGTAAATAACTTATAACCTTACTAACTATTACCTAACATTAAATGCGAAAGTGTGTTTGTTTGTCTTTCGTTCACATTGTAGCCGAGCGCTTTTATAACATGATTTTTGTGTCTGGTGAGGTTAGAAAGTGACATAGGCTACTTTTTATTCCGGTGAAACATTCTACACCTATAACAATGACAATTTCTTTTGACTTCGCAGGCGAAGCCGCGGGAAAGCTGCTTTATTATAAAAAGGGAAGGTTTCTTTCGATGTGTGTATAAACAAATTACATATATTTTATAATTGATCTCTATTAAACAATACGTGATCAATTTATTTAGTACACGACACAATTAATTAATAATTGGCAAAATGTTCCTTCCAATATCAATTTCTTTGTGACGATGGTATTTTGATTTCGTGTCGTCTTCGCTCCGTCAAAAAGACAACCGCTAAAACGTCTCGTTCACCACACGCCGCTGCCGGCTGCCGATTGCCGTCTACTACGGTGTTGCCACCATGTGTATGTGTGTTTTTGTGTTGTATTGTTTATTTTATCTGTTTATGTTAAACGTCTCTGCAATAAGACTATTTTGTAAGAGGCAGCGGTATCCCCCAGTAAACATTGCACGGTGCAATGAAACAGAATGGTTTTAAATAAGTTTAATGCTACAATATACATTACGAGCAATCACTGTAACTGCCTCTACACTCCGCAGCCGGCTATTAACCATTTATATTATCGTTCCATCGGGCCACTGTTATGTCTGCGACGTTTCAACTGATTCTTTATTTAGAAGCTTTTTAATTTACCTATTACACATTAATTTATGTTTTAGACTAGCTGACTCGGCAAACGCTGTTCTGCCTTACTCTTTTAATTTGGGGGTATGAAAAATAGACGTTGGCCGATTCTCAGACCTATCCGATATGTAAAAAAAATTTAATGAGGATCAGTCATGCCATTTCGGAGGAGTATGGTAACTAACATTGTGACACAAGATTGTTATAATTATATAAAGACCAGCTGCGCCCCGCGGTTTCACCCGCGTAAGTCTTTATCGCGTAGGAATATCGCCTCTATGTAATTCCGCCTTTTAGACGCTTTAGATATTCCGTTTTTGTCAATCTTATCGTGATAACTTTTAATCTATTCGTCCAAACTACTTAGTGTAAAAGACAAAGTGCATCATCATTCGATGCGTAAAGTGACAGATGTATCAATCTTCATAAAAGTTCGATTAATATTCTTGAAAGAGCAACAAACACACACACATCTTTACAAACATTCACATTGATAATATTAGTAGGATAGGATAGGATAGGATAGGATAGTAGGATTTGTAATCATTGAGCAAATGAATCCGAATGTTCAAGTGGAGAAAAGCTGCTAGGGAAATATAGTCATTTCCTAAATTGCCAGACTTTTAAATATGATTAAACTAGCTACGGGCCCCGACTCCGCCCGGGTAGGCATTTATCGTAATTGACCACCAGGTCCATTGCCGACTTTGTCATAAAACAACACCATTACTAGCAAAAATGTACTGCAGTGAGTAGAGTCCATTGTGCAGTGTACAGTGTGGAGTGAGCGTGTACTTACCGATCATTCCGCGAGGTCACCAGCGTGTGCAGCGAGCGACCGTATCGCCCGCCCAGCCAGAACCCGCCTCCAACCTTCGCCTCTCTCTCCTCTATGAGCAAACATTATTACAAAAAATAAAACGATAACTAATGCAATGGTGATTTCAAAAATTCTTTTACCATGAGAAAGCTGCGGTTCACTGAGTGACATGGGCTATATATTCGTATTATCGGCGAAACCACTCGCACATGTAGTAAAATTTAAAATACAATATTTGGAACTAGTATCACACACACATATGTGGGGTAAAGCAAAGTAGCATAAAGCGGATTTACGCATGTTTTCACAAAATTTCTTCATATAATAAATATTGATAAGATAGGTACCTCGCTTATGGTCAGCCGTCGCTACGGCGGCGCAAAGAAGCGCGACCACAAACACGTGTGCCCACATCGTAGCCTGGGCGCTGCACAGCACACCTCACACCACAGCTGGGCATTGTGACATACAAACAAAATGTTCTTTTTGAAATTAGATTATAGGAGATTTATTAATTACTATCTGTGCCGCACGGTTTACTCGCGTAAGTCCGTATCCTGTAAGAATATCGGGATAAAAAATTGCTTATATGTTATTCCAGTTGTCCAGCTGTCTACATACCAATTTTCATTGCAATCGGTTCAGGAGTTTTTGCGTGAAAGAGCAACAAACCCACACACACACATCCTTACAAACTTTCGCATTTACAATACTATCTGCGCCCCGTGGTTTTACCCGCGTCAGTCCGTATCCCGTAGGTATATTAGGACAAAAAGTTAAAACATTTGTATCTTCAATTAAACTTCTTGTAGAAGCGCTTTAAAACCGTCA
The DNA here is from genome assembly GCF_012273895.1 of Zerene cesonia. NCBI lineage: Eukaryota > Metazoa > Arthropoda > Insecta > Lepidoptera > Pieridae > Zerene > Zerene cesonia. The sequence continues at coordinate 236,265 of NW_024045144.1, forward strand.
TAACACAGTTTTAACATTTACCACCAGTTCGGCACGCAGTTTCTACAGAGAAAGAGCCGGCAAGAAACTCTTATAGTATTTTTGGTAGTGTAGTACGTCTTCTACCCATATCATAGGGAACCAAGAAGACACAATCCTCAATCGACTTTCTGCACGAGACACACAAAACTGATAATTACATGTGCTTTTATTTATGAATCCTAAAATAACAGCTGGCCTTAGCTTACGGGCACGAACGGTCAAAGCTATTTTAATACACCCCGCCCTTTAGTAGCGAATTTAAATTTATTATTATTAAAACAGAAAAATACTAAACTCGCAAACAAAACTGCCCGAAGTTATTGATTCTGCTCCCACAAACACGATTAACATATCAAATGGAGATCGACCTTTCCTTTATTAGCATTAATGTTATAATATTTTGACTTCTAATTAGGTAGCTTACAAACTTTTTATGATTATGTTTTTCTTTGCTTTTAATTAGCGTTGACGCGGCGTCGCGGCGCAGGTTAAATGTTAAAAGTTTGTGTGACACTTCAATATCAGGGTCGGAATCAAATTAATACTTTCTTTTAACATTATAATTATATAATGTTTATATTACTCTCCCGTGTTTGGATATTAACGCATTTAAAACTGTTCTATTAACTTTACAAATTTCTTAACTATAATGACTTTATCCATATACATATTATATACATATCCATCCATTTATAATGGCTTTATGTTAAAAAAAATTAAATCTTTACTACAAAAACGTCACCGACGTCCCGATGTACCTAAAAGGTAGATTAATAAATGGGGAATGACAAAAATTTACTATCTGCAAAAAGAATCACGCCGATTGGTTGAAAAGCCGCGTATTTATTTAGTTAAAAGCCCAAAAAATATCATTTTTGGTAACGTTGGTTGAAATGTTACGTGAGGAAAAACTAATGCAAATTTGAAGCAACTCCAAAGAGAAAAAAACACAGCAAACGCAGTTTGAAAACAATAAGAATAGTTGAAGGTTCAGGTATCGTTGGAAGTTTTTTGCTGAGTTTGCTTTTTCTTTATTAAGTATCCGCTTGTTCATCTCTGTTTGTCACTTCGAAAAGTTGTCAAACAACATACAAAATAGAGATACTCAGAAAATGTACTCACAATATAATTAACATTGTATAATCTACATTCTACATATTGATGCAAGAAAATTATTACAAAAATTAAAACGCCTTCAAATTGTCAAAAATAGATCAAATTTTAAGGGGACCATTTTAATGGGACCTTAATCTCTCAAAACACAGTCGAATTAATAATAATAATAAAAAAATTTTTTGAAGTTACATTCACTCGTCAGAGCGGCAGCCAACGCAAAAAAAAGATTTGTTGTGTATGATACTGTTAGATGGTTCTTGAAACCCGTCCATTCGGCGCTAACTTAGTTTGTCCATGCATGTTTGTAACGTCATAATTATGTTTCCGCAATCGGCACGTGTGGATGTGAACGTGAAGTTCGAGCTAGCTTCTTGCAAGAATATCGCGCATGCGCTTACAGTAACAGGTTCTCAAACGTATTTCATCTAAAGTCCCCTTTAATAATCAATATTTTTCAGATAGCTTTTGTTTTTTTTTTTAAAGACGGATGGTTCATATTGATGGATCACCGGGGTAAAAAGTAGCCTATGACTTCTGTATCACTTCAGAAGTGACATAAGTCACTTTTCTCTCTGTCCGGCACAGAACTCATATAATGAAATCGCTACGCTGCCATGAAAGAAAAACAGACAAACACGCTTTCGCATTTATAGTATTACATTACATACATATACAACATTAAAAGTTATAAAATTAATTACCCAACATAGGTGTGAATAAAGGCCACAGCGATAATATGTTAGTATTACACTAACATTACAGTACAGTATTATATTATCTGTCGTATTAGTGTGTTAAAGCGAACGCATGTTATGTATGCAATAGAAATAGGACCATTAGCTCCACCATAGATAAAATATTATGTTATCACTACATAATATAAAACAAAGTCGCTTTATGACGTTAGTGTGTTTGTACGCTTAGATCTTTAAAATAACGCAACAGATTTTGATGGGATTTTTTAAATGGATAGTAATTCCAGAGGAAGGTTTATATGTAAAATAACATAGTAAACAAGGGGGGAAAGGGGTTCTACTCCGAATTCCAGTAATTCCAGAGACTACGTGAAGGTGCGAGGTTCCTATACTCACCGAAACTCTTGTTAAGTGTCATTAAGTTATCCCTGAAATAATGAAATAATAGGCCAGTCATTTAAGTTGGAATTAGGTAAGGATCTCGGAATTCAAGATACTCAGCTGTAAGTCTGTAAATACTTGTATATTACTGGACTGGACTGGACTGGATTAATAAAGGGTTTCTAGAGATTAAGACTTTTTGACGGATTTTAACTCCGATTTATTGATTATATTATTTAACCCGACGTTTCGAACACTTTGAAGCGAGCGTGGACACTGGGAGGAAGGGATTCCCTTAAGAATTCTTTATGTTCTAAATGTATGATGCTCGCGTAAAATACCATGAAGGGTTTCGCCAGCGTGGCTTCAGTGAAGACTTAAAATAACACTCCGGATATCACTTATAAGTCTTCATAGCTTTTTAAAGACAGTACTCAAAAGCACAGCGCTTAAATTAGTTAACAATGACAAGTTTAGATAAGTTGGTGCCTTGGTGGCAATGTAGTTATACGCCTCGCACCTCATCATCGTCATCTATACTAATACTAGCTGCGCCCTGCGGTTTCACACGCGTAAGTCCATATCCCGTAGGAAAATCGGGATAATGGTTCGATTTTAAAAATTCTTTCCGTGTTAGATCCTTCTATCCAACTAATGCTCTTTCATGCAAAAACTACTGAACCGATTGCAATGTAATTTGGTACTTAGACGTATAGGTAACTTTTTATCCCGATATTCCTGCGGGATACAGACTTACGCGGGTGAAACCGCGTTGCGCAGCTAGTAATATATAGGTCTTAAAAGATAATTGTTACTGCTAAATTAGACACATTTAATATGTTCCACGGTAACGGAATTTTTCGATTATCTTTTTATTTATATCCCAGCAGTCTCTTCTTTAAATTAATACCTATGAGGTCGCAATATGGCGCTCAGTCAATCCTATTCTTATTTGCATCGAATTGTAAGTAGGTACTTGAGACAAAATAAATCGAGATAAACCCAAAATCAGAGAACAAAAAGTATCTACTTCATAATTTACTATACTTAATACTTCTTCGGTGTGAGAACAGTTCATTATTCAGACAGCAGACATCAATATATACCTGCTGGGGAAAACGCTGAGAAAAACAATAATTATAGTTTAAAAAAACTAAAAAAACACGTTTTTATTGCAAGTTGAACTAAAAACTAGAAAATAATTTTTGATGGCAAAGAGTTTAATGTAACTATAGTTGCAGATGAAACAATCAATCATAATGAATCACCTCAAAACAAAATTATAATAAAATTTAAGTTATCAACACAATGATTCAATTCAGAATAAAAGGGTGGGGTGCTTAATATTTTTAAATATTACAATCATCATTGGTAAGTATCTATGGGAGGATAGTTATGAACTACAGTAAAATGCACCCCACGCTTTTTAAATAAGCTAATAAAAGCCAAGCTAATAAAAGCGTGTTAAAAATTACAGAGCCCATGCTAGTATAGTATTAAATTATCTGTGGAATTGCATTCAATATACTATACATCACTATGCTATAAGACAAAGTCGCTTTCCGCCGTCTGTGTGTATATGCTTGTATCTTTAAAATGACGAATCATATTTTGATGGGATTATTAAATAAATAGAGTGATTCAAGGGGAAGGTTTATATGCAAAATAAAACACATTAATCTTCTTTGAATTTAAGGCGTGAAGTCGCCTGTTGGTGCAGAATACTCTATATATAATTTCAACTTTAAAGGCATTGAACGTTAAAAATAAATATCTAAAAACCTCTTCCTTTATTGATTTAGTTATACGAACTTGAATAAAAAATAGTCTACTTTAACTACGTGGTAAGTGAACATAAATTTAATTATATCCAAGGACATTACAATTACTTTTAGGTTTATTTCCTTCAGTTTTTAGCAACTTCGTTTATGAAAACATTGATGTTATTATATACTATACATATGGATACTATCATCACTACATAGTAAAACAACAGTCGTTTCTCTGTCCTCCCCTATGTATGCTTAAATCTTTGAAATTACGCAACGATTTTTAAAAGGGTTTTTTTTAATAGATAGAATTAAATATTCAAGAGGAAGGCTTACATGTATAATAACATCCATTATACTATTTCGAATTAACGCATTTCGGACCAGGTACAATGCAGGTAATTTCTTGCTATAAAGAAGTCCCAATAAAATGTAATATAAGCGATAAAATAAATAAGTTTATGTTACTTTAATTAAAAACATAAAACACTTCTATTACTAAAGGAAATTCGGATAAACTTAAAATACAATTAAAGTAGAAACATATTTCTTATCGTAAATTATTTACTTACATAATTACAACTGCGTCCACAGGGCCCTCTAGCCAATAGCCACAGGTGTTACTGCCGTTTCGATGGCGCGTTATCTTTTATATACCTTTCCCATCCCTCCCCCACCCCCTCCCTCGCCTGTACCCCTCTTGCCATACCTGGAGTAATTATAATATTGGTTTGTTGATAATCGGCGACTTCAAATAGTGTCTTTTAATGATATTTAGAAAGTTTGTGTAATTTCCAGATATTTAAACAATTCTTTATATTTTTGACAATCTTCTGTAAGGGTTCCGTGCTTTAAAAGTAAAACGGGACATTAAACTACCTATCTATTACCAAGACTTTGATGTCCGTCTATCTGTCCGCCTGTAACAAGGATCTCATGAACCATAGTTGTACATTTAAAATAGTTGTACCTACAGTTTAAATGTTAAATTTATTGCGTAACCGCTATAATAACGAATAATAAAAATTAGGTAAAACAATGGTTGTCGAGGTCATAAAATGGATGGGTGACAAATTTTTTGCCTTGGCTCACTAACATGAGGCGACGCGACACCTAGTTTATTGAAAAATGCAAATTTTATATATGGCTAATCTATTTGAAAACTGCTGACTTCGCATCGCTTTCGCTTTCTACAATATAGAGATACGAAGGCGCGATATGTGTACTCTTCAACTAGTCTGGCCCGGAAAGGTGACCCTCAGGGGTCGATGCTGAGCCTCCTCCTATATGCCATTTACCTTTTATAATTTAGACGCAACAGTCATGTCATTTTGTGATTAATTGCAATACTAGCTGCGCACCGCGGTTTCACCCGCGTAAGTACGTATCCCGTAGGAATATCGGGATAAAAATTGCCTATATGTTATTCCAGTTGTCCAGCTATCTACGTACCAAATTTCATTGCAATCGGTTCAGTAGCTTGTGCGTGAAAGAGCAACAAACACACACACACATCCTTACAAACTTTCGCATTTATAATATTAGTAGTAGGATGCAGAGGACATTACCCTATTTGCTATTCTATGATGTGGATGACATCATGTTCCGACTTAATTCCGCCCTATCTTACCTTCATGATTGGCTGTCGGAGAATGGCATGACTGTATCCGTTTCAAAATGTGTTGTAGTTTTCACCAAAAAGCGTCCATCCCCGTGCCGAGAATTTTCAGAGTCTCATTTACAATCCCCCGATACTCTTAAATTGTGACATAAATAAAGATTCTTTCAATGCAAATTCCAACAAACGCCCCGGATGGCACCTTTCGTTCACTGATGTCTCAGTTGTTTGTTATAGATAATCCTATATGTAATGAAACAAATTTTTCATCTTAAAAATCTAAATAAGTCAAAAGTTAAGTTAAGCTTTGAGTTAGGTTAGGATTTGTGCTAGGTTAGGTTTTGGGTTAGGTTAGGTTTTCGGTTAGGCTTTTTTTTTTTTGTACACCCCTTTTGATGGGTGTTGGCAACCTCCCCTGGAATTGTCCAGAGACTTTATTAATCATTACTATGAATAGCAGAATTATTTATGGTTCATTATTAAACGTGTATTTGTATCTTGGTTCTATGATATTTCGACGATGAATTGTAGTGCCAAATTTTTTTTATTAATACAACAAAAACAATAATTCTCAAGATTATCGTGTTTCGTTACGTTTAATGGCTGATTTAGCTATTTCCTTGCAGAAGTTCACGTAGTGTTGTCTGGTATTTTTACAAGCCAACATTTCACTTATTGATTGTTCAGTGAGCTTTATTTTGGTTCTCTGTTCTAGATCATATCTACGGGATTCGTGCATGGGGCATTTCAGGACGAGGTGGAGGATTATTTCGGTTGTCTCGGCGTCACAAACAGTTCGGACTGTTTTTAGTCCAAATCTATGTTGATACGCCGAGAAACCACCGTGTCCTGTTAGCACTTGAGTCATCGTCGAGTTTATCTCAATATTCTTTATTATTTTGTACACTGTTTCTACATTTGGCATGAATGTCCTGGTGATTGAGCCGATAGCGCTAGTCTCGTATCTATGCCCAAATTATATATATATGTGCCCAAATTTTTATGGTGTTCTTACGGTTTGTTGTTTTGACGTAGGATATCGGACATTCATTATATGTTGCGGCTGTTTTCATGTGCAACGCAGCTTCTTTGGCCAGCTCGTCGGCTCTTTCATTGCCCAGGATACCTACGTGTGCTTTTACCCAAAACAGTCTGACATTTATTCCTTTCCTGCTCATCGTCGCTATCCTTGTTCGGATAGCGTTAGCGAGCGGGTGGCACGTGTCAATATTCTGAATTAGGTCCAGTGCGGATCTCGAGTCGCTCAGCACCGCAATCTCAACAAAGCTTCCAGTCTCTGCAAATTCTACAGCTTGCAGTATGGCTAAGAGCTCCGCCTGGAATACGGTGCAGAACGATCCAAGTCTCATCTTTTTGGTCCATATCTCAGAACCCTGTACCCAATATGTGCACGCTGCTCCGACTTTCACCCCTACTTTGCTACCATCTGTGTATATTCTATGCGCTGGCAGTTGGTAGTGCTGAGTAGTTCCGGGGCGCATATCGCTCAACTCGTGATATTTAATTTCGATTTCGTGCGCTGGGTGAGGTTTGCAATGGTGCTCTATACGTTTTACAATTCAATATTTTTCATCCAGGTGAGTACGTTTTTTCCTCGCTTTGCCTCATATAGTTTAGCCGCTTCCATTATTCTTAGATCGAGCGGTATGAGCCCCGAAATGGCCAACGCTGCTGTTAATGACACTGTCTTTGGCAATCTTTTGCGCTACGCTCCTTCGTATGGTTGCTAATTGCTTTTGGGTCTTTTTCTTTTTGGTAGCTGGAGCCCAGATGCTTGAAGCATAAAGTATTGTGGGCTCCATTACAGCTACATATATGGTCCGTATTATTTCTGAACTCAATCCCCATTCTAGTTTGGCGCATCTTGATATAGTTTTATAGAGTGCTGTTGCCTTTTTGCATACATTTGACACATGGCTATTGAAGCTCAAGTTGTTATCTATTATCAGACCCAGTAGTCTGAATTCATTAACCATTTTTAGATCAACACCTCCCATCTGGATGCGTGAGGTGTCATATTTTTGTCTACGTGTGATCAACATGCAGTTGGTTTTCTGTGGTGCAAAGTTCAATTTATTTTTGGCACCCCACTCCTTCACACGGTAGAGCGCTGGGTTAATGATAATTTCAATTGTTAGGGCAGAATCTCCTGAGGCCACTATGACAACATCATCTGCAAATGCCTGTATATGTACACCCATTTCAGAGATCTCATTTAGTAAGGAGTCTAATAACAAGTTCCAAAACGTGGGACCAGCGATAGATCCTTGTATGCATCCCTTTTCCATCGCTTTGGAATGAGTTCGTCCTGCGTAGTGAACAGTTACCTTCCGATTTTGGAGGTAATCAGACTGCGTAAATTGTATGGACATTTTCTTTCTATCAAGCGATTCTTTACTGCAGGCCACCAGGCGCCCTCTATGTCCAGCGAAACAACAAGAGCCATTTCTTTTCTATCAAGAACTTCCCTGATGCTTCGCATGAAATCATAGAGGGCGTCTTCCGTGGTTTTCTGAGGGACAAAGCCGTATTGTTTGGGGTTACTACCCGGTAGTAGGTGCCATCTTATCCTTTTTATCATCATCTTTTCAAGTACCTTTCCCAGGATCGACAGTAGGCCTATAGGTCGATACGATTTTGGAAAACTGTAGTCATCTTTGTCAGGTTTTCTTAACACTGTCACAGCTGCCTCCTTCCATTGAAAAGCAAAACAAGATAACTTGAGACACTTATTTGTTATTGCGATTTAATCACTGGTATACTCTGTTGAGCTGCTTTCTTTCTTTATGATATTTATGTATTGTTCATTATAGGTTTTGGGTTAGGTTAGGTTTTGGGTTAGGTTAGGTTTTGGGTTAGGTTAGGTTTTGGGTTAGGTTAGGTTTT